>NC_061860.1:3463382-3468382 GCF_019202785.1 Penaeus chinensis
AAAATATAAAGAATATGTACTTGATTGCGTCGTGTTGTTATATAGATTGTGTATCTTTTTCTCAGTATATTTTATCCAGGGAAATTTAAGGAAAAGCTTTTCATATTTCGTTTTCACATCAGGAATATTGATTAATAAGAGAAACATACCTTAGAAATTAGGGTGCTGTGTGATATAGCTGAATACTTTCTACAAGAAATACCAGGAATGAATGTGTAACTTAGTTCAACTTAGTGCAACTTAGTTCAGAGTAGCGGATATCGACCATTCTTAATCACCATGTCACTGTACACCACGATATTACGACGCCAAGTATTTCTATCTATTTAAGTGAAATCCACAAGCAGGGTACGCCGTGAACATGAATTTGTAATATCCCAAGTTTTATTTAAGGACACGGTCGTAAATGTCATGTTGCTATTTTTTTGAAATATAATAAGTTTTTTTCTTCAGAATAAAATGTCATTCAAGCATATTTCATGGAATAGAAGTCTGGATATTATGTCTCTGTAAATTGATGCTGGATAATGACGCTTTTATGTATCTCTTGTCAAAATATAATTAAGGCATCATTGTGTTATAACAGGTTTAGTGTATTCCGTCTCTCATAGTTATGTTATGCAGTTATATATACACATTTAAGATTATTAAATATTTTATATATTTATTGTATAATGCTGAAATAATTTCATGCAACAATTACTTAAATACTTAGTATCACACACACACATATCTATCTATCTATCTCTCTCTCTCTCTCTCTCTCTCTCTCTCTCTCTATATATATATATATATATATATATATATATATATATGTGTGTATGTGTGTATGTATATATATATATATATATATATATATATATATATATATACACACACACACAGAAAATACTGCAAGGATTCTAAAATATTTTTAAAAAATCGTTTTTTATGTTACATATGTTGTGGGTATTACAGTGAAACTTGACACTTCCATTATCCACCAAACCAGTCATCAATATTGACAATTATGAAAAAATCACAGGATGTCATCTGTCGACCTGCAGCCACGAGGTTCTTCAACAGCAGAGGTTCCACCGCCTGCAACAGACTCCTCGGCGAACGAAGGGAAGGCGCTCGCAGCTCTGGCAGATCTCGGCTGTGGATATCATGCGTTTCTTATTAGTATGGGTAACTGGTTATCTTTGCGTAAATACATTTCATACCAAAATACTATAGTAAATATCACCTTTCCCGACGGGGACGGCGTGCATAGAGGAGAGAAAGACAACTTTCGCTCCAAACTCACCTTCGCCCTGAGGCACATGGAGAGACCAAGGATTGGGACGCTGGAAGGATGGGACTGGAGGACGATCAAAGGGCCTTGTCTGCTTGAGATCCCCCGGAAGTTCTAGCGGACGAGGCAGAGGCTTTGTTTGCTTGGTGAAAGATGGGTATTGGGGCTGGATCTGAGGTCGCTGGAAGGAAGGGACGTCGGGGCGGACAAAAGGTCTTGTCTGCTTCCTTGAGCCTTGGAGATCTTCAGGAAGGTCAGCAGGAAGTGTGTTTACTCCTGCTGGGCGAACAAAGGGTCTTGTCTGCTTGAGATCCTCTGGGAGTTCTGCTGGCAGAGTTGCCCCTCTGAGAGGACGAGGCAGTGGTTTCGTCTGTTTGTTAAAGGAAGGGTGTCGTGGCTGGATCTGAGGTCGCTGGAAGGAGGGGACGTCGGGGCGGACAAAAGGTCTTGTCTCCTTCCTTGAGCCTCGAAGATCCTTAGGAAGGTCAGCAGGAAGTGTGTTTACTCCTGCTGGACGAGCAAAGGGTCTTGTCTGCTTGAGATCCTCTGGCAATTCTGCTGGCAGAGTTTCGACTCCCACTGGACGGGGAAGAGGCTTCGTCTGCATGAGAAAGGACGGGTGTCGGGGCTGGATCTGAGGTCGCTGGAAGGATGGGACGTCGGGACGGACAAACGGTCCTGTCTGCTTCCTTGAGCCTTGAAGATCCTCGGGAAGGTCAGCAGGAAGTGTGTTTACTCCTGTTGGACGAGCAAAGGGTCTTGTCTGCTTCATTGAGTCTTGGAACTCTTCAGGAAGGTCAGCAGGAAGTGTGTTTACTCCTGCTGGACGAGCAAAGGGTCTTGCCTGCTTGAGATCCTCAGGCAATTCTGCTGGCAGAGTTTCAACTCCCACTGGGCAGGGAAGAGGCTTCGTCTGCATGAGAAAGGACGGGTGTCGGGGCTGGATCTGGGGTCGCTGGAAGGAAGGGACGTCGGGGCGGACAAAAGGCCTGGTCTGCCTCAGGTCGTCAGGCAAAAGAGCCGGCAGAGTGCGCACGCCCTCATGGCCGGGGCGGGGCAGAGGACGCAACACTCCGGGCGGAGGCCGTTCAGCTCGGAGGGGAGCGACGCACAGTGCGGCGACCAAGGCCACGGTACAAACGGCCTTCATGATTGCTCTCTTGGACGAAGTGTGTGCCTGAGGAGGAACGGGCGTCGAGTGCGACACTGGGGCCGCTTGGCGCTCCTATTTAGCCGGCTGGCGGCGCAGGGAGCGTGGGAAAGGCGGGCACCTCCGGTCGCGCATCCTGGAGCTCTTGCGAGATGGGAAACCTGAATGTTATTGAAAAGGAAAACAGCCACAAGATATATTGTGCTACCATTTCGGTTGATTATTCATTTGAAGAGGAACTCGTGAGTTCGAAACGATATTGTTTCATTTCTTATTGTAGCTGTTTACCTTTTCATCTTTGTCAACATCTCACTCACAAGATGAAAGAATAAACATACATGCAGATTATTCTAAGCTATATATATTTATTTATATAGGAAGAAACTTTATAAGTTAAACCTACATGCAAATGAACCCCAGTCATGGTCATTGTTACGGTTCTTTTTATGATCGTAATCACTGACAACAAATCAATTTCTCACAAGTGTTGTTATTTTGTCATAAATGAATTACAGGTTCGTTCCAGTGAAATAAATCTGCTCACGCCACCTTCCCTTTCCGCCGGGGGGAGGGGAGGGGGGGGGGGTCCAATATAGGAATCAACAGAGCAAGAGACAATTTTATACACAAGGATGAGAGCGACAGAAATGTTCTTTATGTGTGTATTATATTTCTGTCTCGCTGTACACACTCTTGAGCATACAAACACATATATGCGTTTGTTTGTTTGCGTGTATTTGTTTGTTTGTGTTTGATTGCGTTTTTGTTTATTTGCGCGTGTGTATATTTGTGTGTGTTCGTGTTTCTTTGCGTGCATGTGTTTGTTGATTTACGTATTAGTTTTCTTTGTGTTTGTTTAAGTGCGTGTTTAAGTCTGTGCTTGAACGCATACGGAATTATTACTTGTCATATTCCTTCTACTAATGAGATGTGAGAGAAACGTTGCCATTCTAGTAAATTAGCAATATTTCGCTTACTTTTTTCGTATTTTTCGTATATATACAGTATATATATGTGTGTGTGTGTGTGTGTGCATGTATATATATATACATGATATATGAATGTATGTATATATATATATATATATATATATATATGATATATGTATATATATGATATATGTAATGTATATATATATAATATGTATAATGAATATAATATATATATAATATATAAATATATGTATACTCTATTTGACAGGGAAAAAATGTAATATATAATTCTCAAATGTGGCTTAGCGACCGACCCAAACCGTCCGCTCAGACAGAAGGCGTCGCAAAGCTCTTCTGAAAGCTCGACCGCGTCCGCCCAATGACCGCACCGCTGGCAGACACTCCATCGTCTCCTGCCTCGTGTGACGGCAAAGTGGCTCTGCTGCCTTGATGCTGAGGTTTACCTGGTCGGTGTTTTGCCATTTATTTCCCTTCGGTTACAGGTATGTCTTTTCTGCAATTTCCAGCTGGTTATTGAAAGAGAAGTGTGTTAAGGCATGTTCTGGTATGGTGGTACTTTCCTTACGATGAAATCTCGAGACCACATTATCTTGCAGCAATATTCTCATTTTCCCAACGACGGTGTGTGTATTTAGACATCCTAATGATTCACAATTATGCAGTAAATTATATTTCTGTATCGCTAAATGTTCTATACTCTTAGAACAAAACATGTGACATGCTAAAGCTATCCACTATAGTTTCAAATACGAACGAAATAGAGAATGTGAAGAAAATCAATTTTCTACACTAATGAAATAATTTATGAATAACATATACTTCAACACATGTTATATAAACCATGTATCTTTCTCTCAGTATATTTTCCTCGGCAAATTTAAAGACAAGCTTCGCGTTAAGAAACCTATTTCGTTTTATATCAGCAATATTGATTAATAAGATAAGCAAATTTAAGATATTATGTTTGAAATATCGGAATACATCATACAAGAAAGACCAGGATAAAAGATGTAAATACGTAGCGAAGAAATTTAACAGTTCAGAATTACCGACATTTTTAATCAACACGTCATTGCGACACCAAGTATTTTGTTCAGACACATCGATTGAAGGGAAATCCACATTCATCGAGAAGTTAAATGTGCAATTTCCCTAGTCTTGCTTAAGCGCACGGTTGCAAGTGTCAGATCAATAACTGATAGAAATCGGATAATGGTTTGTCAGATATATAACAGTTGAGCTTATTTAAAGAAATGGAAATCAGGACACTAATTCCCTGTAAATCACTATTTTGTAAAGCAATGACCTTTTGTGTATATTTTACTTGACAAAATATTATGGAGGCATCATAGTGTTATGAGATATAAGCGTAAATAAGATTTGAAAATAGTCTACCTATGGTATAATGTTGAAATAATTTAATGTAGCATATGCCTAAATGCTTGGTATCACCCACACACATACACACACACACACACACACATACACACACGCACATCTCTCTCTCTCTCTCTCTCTCTCTCTCTCTCTATATATATATATATATATATATATATATATATATATATATATATATATATATATGTGTGTGTATGTATGTATGTATATACATATATCTGTA
>NC_061860.1:3490882-3505882 GCF_019202785.1 Penaeus chinensis
GATGTCTCGTAGGTGGAAGGGCATCCCCTCTGGTCTCTCCCCAGGGGTTTACACCTACCCACGCGTTTGCCGTGCGTGGCAGCCTTGTGCGCTGTGGAGACGGGAGTCCTGGAGGTTGAGCGATGCCGTGAACGAGTACGCCCTGCGGCTAGCAACACGCCTCTTTGGTCCTCTATTCCAGCAAGACAGGCGGCCTGATCCCGGCCCGGTCACGGTCAATCGGCTGGTCTCCCCCGGGAGGCTAGGGTCAAGCAGTCATGCCGCCATTGGCACTCACAATGGTCCGTGAGTGCCGTCACAATGGCTATTGGCTGCGTATATCCTCTCATCACTCCTGTTGCTGTTAGACACTGGTTCTGACACTCAGCTTCCCCTTGTTGGACTCCGTGGTGGGTGGGGGCGTGAGAGGATGAAGCACTTACCAATTCATGGAAAAAACAATCAAACACCCCCCTCAGACTGAACTTACAGTTGACGAACCGCGCAAGGCCCAGACCACGGTAGTCACCATGAAGGCATATGCGCCTTCCGGTGGCAAAAGAAAGCCCCAAGCACAGGATGACACTGTCACCCCTGCTGCTAAGGTGGACAAGACCGAAGCCAATGGGTCTGTCCACCGAATAGTCAAAGATCTTGACTCGCGAGCTGGCCTCTCCAGGCCAGCAGCTAAGCCAGGGAGGCCCCTGAGTTCACAGACGGCCTCCCCGACTGAGAGGGGAGAGCAGGCTGAACCAGCCGCATCAGCTCCTGCCTCCTCAAACAAGCCCGAAAGCCGAAAGGGCGGGCCGAAGCGTCCGAGGCCGGATACCGACTCTGATGAAGAGTCGGGACCCCCTAAACGCTTCACCCAGTTCAAAGTGCCAGCTAAACCCGAAGGCTTCGACAATGCCTACCAATTGGTCAGGGCATTGGAGTTGCAACGGAAAATCCGGTTGTCGATCCGGGTCGCCCGAGATCAGGGCATGATCATAATGCCCAAAGATCAAGCTACCTTAAATTTCCTCCGGGAAACGAAGGAGCTAACTGATGGGAGAAAAGTGAGTCTTTCCCCACTAATTCCCGAGGAAAAGAGAACCAAGATGGTGCTACTTGGCTTCTCAGTCTCGTACGATGTGGAGCTGATCGCTTCACACCCACAGGTCGTGCAGGCTTCCCGAATGTCGAAGGGGAAGACCCCAACCAGGCAAGTCCTGGTGACCATGAAAGGTGCCCCAACCACTACCCTTGATCTGGGTAACTGGGGCACCTACAACCTTCGAACGTATGTGCCAGAACCACTTCGGTGTTTCAAGTGCCAGAAATACGGTCACCACAAGGCTAACTGTACAGCCAAGCCTAAATGTGGTGTCTGTAGCAAGGCACACAACACAGAGGTATGCCTCAAGGCATACAAAGAGGAAAAGAGGGACACAACAGCCAAATGTCCCAACTGTGCCAAGAAGCATCATGCCTGGAGCCTGACTTGCTCTGTCAGGAAAAAGGCGGCCCTCAGGCGACAAGAGGTTGCTCAAAACCGATCAGACTTTGTTCCTGCCCCACCGGGCACCCATGTCTGGGGAAGGAACAAAAGCGAAAAGGCCCCCCGACCTCCTAAGAGGAAGGAAGCCGCCCCCCAGCCGACACCGGATGTCTCCAACAAAAAGGAGTTTCCGACAATGCCAAAGGTGCAGAAAAAGAAACTAAAGAAAAAAGTTTCTAAGAGCACCACAAAAACCTCCCCAACAGATGATCATCTCCTCTTTGACGAGGACGATATGACTCTCCTGTTAACTGCTGTTGTCACAGCAGTAGCAACAGCCCTGGGGAGGTCGAGTGAGGAGGCCGAGAAGGCAGTTTCGGTCGCCATGACGGCAATGACCCAGACTGTCGCAGCCCTGAAGGGAAGAAAGCTGACTAGAGAAAAACCAGCCTCACCCTCACCC
Organism: Penaeus chinensis; assembly: GCF_019202785.1. Classification (NCBI taxonomy): domain Eukaryota; kingdom Metazoa; phylum Arthropoda; class Malacostraca; order Decapoda; family Penaeidae; genus Penaeus; species Penaeus chinensis. The sequence goes on from NC_061860.1 coordinate 3,492,805, forward strand.
CAGGACGAGACTCCCCTCCCCACTCCAAACCAGGCCATGCCTTCACAGGCAGAGCCAAAACAGGCTGAATCTGTGCAGCCAGAGCCAGATCACGCTGATATTGCCCAGGCAAGGCCAGCAAGGCCAGCCAAGAAAAAGCCTGAGAGAAAAGCCGAACCAACCAAAGTCAGAGCTACCAAAGGCTCTCCACCCCCCAGTGGACCCAAGGATAGCCTGACAACAGACGAGGAGCCCTCAACTAGCGAGGACCTCGCAATGGAGTTGTCAGACTCCGACGATGTCTCTGATGTAACTATCACTGAGTAACATCATGACACACCATCTAAGCATCCTACAGTGGAACATCAATAGCTTCTCTGCAAAGAACGCTTTTCTCCAAGCAGTAGTGCGATCAAGGAACATTGACATTGTCATGCTCCAGGAGACATTAACAGTGGACACTGTTCGCTTCTCAGGGTACCATGCCTTCACACTGCCACGAACACCTGGCAAGAGAGGCTTGATCACCCTTGTGAGAGCAACAATCCCCTGCTCCGCAATAGCCGATGCATCGCACTGTGGAGATGATGTTGAATCCCTTGCCGTCGAGGTTCACCTGGCCGGGGGGCCCCTCAAACTGTACAATGTGTACAGCCGGCCACGCTGTAAAAGCTTAGACATCAGCCAGGTCTGTGCTTCTGCTGCACACGACCGAGTGATCATAGGGGGAGACTTCAATGCACACCACCCCATCCTGGCTCCCTGCCGGGCACCGGATGCGGCCGGCTATCACATAGCCGACGTGCTAGAGACATTCCCTGAGATCGCTCTCCTCAACACCCAAGAGCCAACGCATGTCAGAGGAGGGGTCCTAGACCTCACCCTGGCCACTGCGACTCTGGTGGGGAGGATTGGCTGGTGTGTCGATGAGACCGTCACAAGTGACCATTACGGCACTATAACTACCCTCATGGATGCTGGCCCAGCCGAAATCCTAAGACCAAATCCAAGATGGAAAACAGACAAGGCCAACTGGCAGGCGTTTCAAAACGCCTTGGCCCTCTGTCTGAGATGCAACAATCCCCCACAAAGCGAAAATGTGGAAGTGCTCGAAGCCAGCCTGCTAAACGCCATTAATGAAGCAGCCTCACAGACCATACCCAAAACTCGGCCTGGGTCCAGAAGTCACAAAGACGCCTGGTACTTCAATGACGAGATCAGGGAGGTCAACCACAGGGTGAACATGTGCCGAAAACTATTCCGAAGGCAAAGAACCCCTGACAACCTATCCCTCCTAAGGGAAGCTGTCACGGATGCCAAGGAAACTGCCAACAGAGTCAGGCAGGAAAAGTGGCTGGAATGGTGTGAGTCCTTCGACCACCAAACCACCCTTTCAGAGCTGTGGCAACGGGTCAAGCGAGCTACCAGCCGCTCAGCCCCGAGGTGCACCCATCACGACCCCCAAGCAGAGGCTAACAGACTGGCGCACGAGTTCTCTGCGAGAACGAGCAGCAACAGTCTGCCAGCCGAGCTGAGGGCAAGACAAGAGCGTCTACAGCCAGACAGACACGCTCAGATCAGAGAAAGGGCAGCCGAACCCGATAACTCAGACGTTATCTTTTCTCTGAGGGAACTAAGGAAAGCCTATAAAACCAGTTCCAACACAGCCCCGGGCTCTGATGGGATCTCGTACCCCATTATCACCCACCTAGGACTAGCAGGTGAGCGTGCACTCTTGCAACTCATCAACAAGTCCTGGGAAACTTCCACTCTACCCCAGAGTTGGAAGAGGGCTACCATAGTTCCCGTCCCAAAACCAAAGGAGCCGGGGAAGTACCGCCCCATCTCTCTGCTCAGCTGCCTGGCCAAGACGGCTGAGAGGATGGTACTAAACCGGCTTCAATGGAAAACGGGACCCCCGCACGAACACCTGCACGGGTTCACAAGGGGCATGGGCATAGCACACAGCTTAGCCACGCTCTTAAGCACAATCAGCAAGGGCCCAGCTGTGGTGGTATTCCTTGACCTGGAGAAGGCTTTTGAACTGGCAAGTCCGCTTGCCATTCAGGAAAGCCTGATCCAGAAGGGAATCAGAGGAAAGCTCTTGGCTTGGATAGGTGACTACTTCAGGAACAGGACTGCCAATGTCAAATTCCAGGGTCACCTATCGCAGCACATGCCGCTCGAAAATGGAACGCCACAGGGTGGGGTTCTCAGTCCAGCCCTATTCAACACTTTAATGTCCTGTATCCTCAACATAAACCTCCCAGTGGGGTGCCAGATCATCTCGTATGCAGACGATCTCGCTATCACCTCCACTGGACCACGCAGCCAGAATAAAGCCCAGCGTTGTCTGGACCTCGTGTCAGAGGAGTGTTGTAGGACGGGACTAAAGATCTCTGCTGCCAAATCCAAAGCCATGGCTTTAAGACAGAGAGTTCGAGGCACAAGACTGAAAATCCAGGGAGTGGAATTAGAATGGGTCAAGGACTACCTATACCTTGGGGTAAGGATAGACCGGACCCTCTCCTTCCATAAGGAGGTCCAGTACCTGGTTGACCGAACCAAAGCAAGACTGTCTGTCATGAGAGCAATGACTGGGAGACGCATAGGGGCCAGACACAAAGTACTAAGATCATTCTATGTACATGCTGTCCGGCCCATTGTGGACTATGCCTCAGTCGCTCTAATTGCTGCAAAGAAAAAGCACACAGACAAATTAGAAACAGTCCAAAATGAAGCTGCCAGGATCATTCTGGGTGCCCCGAGGTGGACGAAGGTCCTCAACCTCCTGATGGAGGCAAACCTTCTCCCCCTGGACTCACGAATCGATCTAACGGCAACACAATTTCTGTCAAAGGTCATCCAGGCTCCCAGGAACACAAGCCTAAGACAAAAATTAGTCAGATGCCTCGAACAAGACAACGAGCTCGTTGCAAACAACTCCTGGCTGTCTCATACAGCCAGGGTGTTGATACGCCATCAGCTCAAAGAACAGCTTCTTGCTAAGGGCATGGACTCCCCCCACCCCGACTTTGCCGAAGCCCCGCCGTGGGCACTGAGCCTGATAGAGTTCAACATAATGAACCTGTCAATGAAAAAGAGCCTATACCCCATGCCTAGCCTAAAGGCAGAAGCCCACAGGGTCATTGCAGCCATCACTCCTCCGGGTAGTAGAACATACTACACGGATGGATCGGTCGATCCCTTGAGCCACACTGCAGGCGCCGGCTTTGCAGCTAGGGATGCCACGCGATCCATGAGGGTAACAGACAACGCCTCCTCGCTACAGGCAGAGGCAGTTGCAATCATGGGAGCCCTAGGCCACGCGTCCCTAAGGGAAGGACACGTGGTCATACACACAGACTCCAGGGCAGCCATTGACTGTCTTCAGCACAGCTCACCCACAGACAACATCTACCTACTGACCACGATTCTCACAATGGCACAGAGAATTCTTGCTCAGGGTAGAAGAATTATCATCAATTGGGTCCCAAGCCACATCGGCATCAGAGGGAACGAGCTTGCTGACAGACTAGCTGCCGCTGGCAGGGGTATGCCCCCAAATCCCATGACGATAAAACCGAGCCGAAAATTACTTATGGAGAAGTGTGCCTTGGTCGGTCGTACCTTCCTACGGCAGCTCCACAGAGAGGAAACGAGAACCTCCCCCTCGGCCAGCTGGTACTCAGACGCCACAGGCTCTGAACCACTGGCACTCTCTGAAGTAAGCAACAGAGGTACCGAAGTCATTCTTCACAGAATGCGCCTAGGTTACCACTGTGCATGGCAGATTATCCCAACAATCGAACGCGATGAATGGTGCTGCAAGCACTGCGGCGAGCCGAACGCCACACTAGTCCACTACCTAGAAAATTGTAACCATACACAATTCCTGAGACATGGACCGCCCACAACAGCCGCCGTGCTGGTAAAGAGGCTATGCGAAATGCTTACACCATGGCGGCAGGAGCGCTTGCTGGCAATCCCGCCGCCACGGTAAGCACCGAGTGTCAGACAACTCAATGAGACAGCCGTAAAAAAGCTGACACAGGCCGGGCCATATCTAGAAGGCCCGGGCGAAGCTAGAACTTCGCAAACCAAACCCCCCCCCCCCCCCCCCCTCTCTTCTCCAAATTGTTAAACTGATGTGAAATGCCCTGGAGATAATCAACTTTGTTTCTTTTACAAGACACTGTCATACCAAACACTTCACTCTTCCTTCTATCCCTGCTTCAGTATACGCGTCGCATAGAACTGACAACAGCGAATAACCTTATAAGCTCCTTCCACCTTCCAACCGCATCTGATTATATTTCTCCTTCAGTTATGTTGGCAGTCGACCCACGATATATTGCGTTTAGTTCTTTATCATCCTTTTTGCCAATGTTCCGAAGATCTGTTAGTGTACTTTGAATTTCCTCAAATGATTTATTCTGTCTGTATTTATCATATTATCCTTTCTTCCTCTTTGGTGTTTTTTATCGAGTTTCTATTTGTTCTTTGGTTCTCCCCTCTTATCTTATATTCCCTTATTTTATATGTATCTTATATTTTCCTTTGCTTTCCCACTGATTGTATTACTTAACCATCCCTATCGCTTGTTATTATAATTATTATCCCTCACACGACGATAAAATCCGTCTTGTGTTTTTTTGTTTTTTTTCATTTCTTTTACCTACGCTTCACCTCATCTTTCTGTCTCCATTTCTTGTCTGGAATACACAATTTATTCACCAAAGGGTATTTTCTTACGGTTTCCACCTGCCTTCTTCGCCTCGACCTTACCATAGTTAAGTCAATTTGATATCTTTCTCGTTCTCCAGGTCCTCCTCTTGTGATTTTAGAACCCTGCCTTATGCAACATGAGCTCAAAACGATTCCCAGGATATGAGAAACGTATCACCTGCTCCTTTCTTTGCTACAAACAATGTATCCCTATTCCCTTTTTGATAGACCTTTCTCTCGTCGCACGATTGTAGTCTATCAAGTTTCTATCTCTGTCCTGCCTCTCAGTTTTCGTTCAGTGTGTCATATAAATTCATGGTAAACATATATGTATGTATGTATATGTATATATATATATATATGTGTGTGTGTGTGTGTGTGTGTGTGTGTGTGTGTGTATATATATATATATATATATATATATATATGTATATGGATATGTATATATATATACATTTATATTTATGTGTATATATATATATGTATATATATATATATATATATATATATATATATGTATATATATATGTCTATATATATCTATATAAAATATATACATACATATATATACATATTTATATATATATGTATATATTTTTATATAGATGTCTATATTATATATATATATATATATTTATATATATAAATAGATTTATATATATATATATATTATATGTATATATCATATATATTATATATATTATATTATATACATTATATTACATTATATATCATATATATATACATATATATATATATATATATATATATATGAGTGTGTGCGTGTGTATGTATATGTATGTATATGTATATATATATATATATATATATATATATATATATATGTGTGTGTATATATAAACATGAAACTATATATATATATATATATATATATATATATATATATATACATATATATATAAATAAATATATATATATATATATATATATATATATGAGTATGTGCGTGTATGTGTGTAATGTATATATATATATATATATATATATATATGTGTGTGTGTGTGTGTGTGTGTGTGTGTGTGTGTGTGTATGTATAAACATAAAACTATATATACATATGTATACACATATATATGTATATGTGTATGCATATATATTCATATATACATATGAGTACACACACACTCATATACACACATATATATACACATATATATACATATATATATACATATATATATATATTTATATATATTTATATATATACAGTTATATATATAAATATATATATATACATATATACTCATATGTATATATACATATGAGGGGGGCTTCAAAAAGTTAATGGAAAAAGGACAGTATGAAAAAACGGTTTCAGTTATGTTTATTTTTCAACATATGCTCCATTAAGGTCAATACAATTCTGCAAACGTTGATACCAGCCTTTAAGTCCATCTGAGTAAAACTGAGAGTCATGTGATCTGAACCGTGTAAGAGCAGTTCTTTGTACATCTTTAATCGATGGAAAATTGGTACCTTTCAATTATTTTCTAAGTTGAGAAATAAAAAGAAGTCGGGTGGGGCTAAATCGGGGCTGTAAGGTGGATGTCGGACGATTTCCCTTCGAAATTCACCGAGCACATCTTTTATCTACCGAGCGCCGTGAGCGGGTGGTAGAAGAGGACGTGTTAATGCAGCTTTCCAGGGCATTTTTCTGAGATCTTGTTTACATTTTTCTCAAAACGCAGTCATAATAAGCAGATGTAATTGTTGTCTTTGCTGTCGAGGAAGTCAAACAGCAGAATCCCATCTGCATCCCAGGAGACACTTCTCTTGAATGCTCAGATTTTGCTTTGGTCCACTTCCACTCCTGGGCCACAGATCAACCCCAATTCTCCGTCCTCAACGACAGTTATTTACTCGTGTATAACGAGTAAATATATAAATATATTGCTGTAACAACCAATAGTCCTATTAAATATAGATATTAATATCCAATTGTATTAATAAAAAAAATGTGCATTACTCTGTAATAACCTATTATTATTTTTCATGGTTTTCCTCGACGCTTCCTTGAGGAAAGTTTAATCTGGGCTATTAGTGTATCAGTCCGTAATAACTAATAGTTATTATGATCAATGATGATCCCGCGACGCTTCTTTCACGCCCGGGTGAACCATTCCCAGTGATGCTCTAATGTATTAATCTTCAAGAGAAAGGTTTATCTGGGCTAAGGATGAGGAGCGTCCTGTTTCAGGAGTGACCAGATGAGATCATATCGTCAGATTTGGGTTCTGGGTATTTCCGACCGAACTGGCATCCACATGGACAAACCACCCTTTTCAGCAATTAGGAATCACGCAAATGACATCGCCCAAAGACGAGAGAAGATAGAGAAAAAGAGAGAACAAAGAACGAGAGACGAAAAAAACGAGATAACAAGAGACACAGACACAAACACGGGGAAAGAAACAGACACAGACAAAATAAAAAATAACAAACTTCTCAGTCTTAGCAAGCTCCACCAGCAGCTCCTCATCATGGAAAGCTTACTCCCATCCATAACCAACACTCAGTAAAAACAGAAGCTCTACAGCACTCTTATGCTTCTAAATCCCTACCCTTTTGACAGTACTTAGTGCCCATAGGTTTGTGTGTGTTTTTATTTTCAATTCCATTACATTTAAATTTATGTTTACGTTTAGCTTTATCAAGTGTTTGCTTATTTTAGTTATTTGCTGGTCTTGTTTTATTGACTTTTTGTTTTAGTTGTAAAGCTCCAATTTTATGTTTTCAATTTTGTCAACGTTTTCCTAATTCCAGTTGTATGTTGTATTCGTTTTATTGCTTGGTTGCATATGGCGGTATGAACCTTTTTTTAAATATATTTTATTTATTAGTTATGCATTATAACTTAATAACAATATGTCCTATTAAATACAAACTACTTTAAACTGTATTTATTGATAATTTGTGCATTGCTCTGTAATGAACCATAGTCATTATGCTTCGTGATTTTCACCGACGCTTCTTTGAACCTCCGAAAAAAGGAGGCTGTCAGTCTGTAATAAAAAATAGTATTTATGATCAAAGGTTAACCTGGGCTGTTAGTCTGTAATAACCAATAGTATTTATGATCAAAGACATCCCGTGACAATTTTCAGTGGTGATATTATTCATTCATCTTCCAAAGAAAGTTTTACCTTAGCAAAGGACGAGAAGTGGGATGTACAGGAGTAACATAATGAAATCATATCGTCAGATTTGCAACGAGTGCAACATTACATTCACACTCCCCCAGTCTGTGACGCACCAATCACGAACAGACAGAGGATGCATATTCGTAAAACCCCAGAAGAACCTATCCCAGTGATGCTGCGAGTTATTCATCTCCCGGAAAAGGATTCGCCTGAATCATATGATCCTACAGTTGCTTATGAAGATAATCTATTTTAATATATTTTAGTTGTTGAGCATGGATTACACAATAACCTATAATCCTACATATTGTATTAATACAAAATGTGCATTACTTTGCAATAACCTGTAGTGAGTATGTTTCATGGTTTTCCCCGACGCTTCTTTGAACCCCAGGTGACCCTCTCCCAGTGATGCATTTAGCAAGACATCCTCAGAAGAACAGTTAACCTGGGCTAAGGATGAGGAATGTGCTGTAACAGGAGTGACAAGATGAAATCCTACCGTCAGATTTGGACGAGTGCTGGATCTCGTCATGGTAAAATCGGTTCATGCACTACATTCGCACTCTCCCAGTCTGAGATATACAATTCACGAACAGACAACGGACGTATTCTTATTCGTTGAAGCCAAGTGATCCTTTCCCAGTGATGCTGCGAGTTATTCATCTCCCGAAGAAGGGTTTACCTGGGCTAATTAAGAAAAAGAGTGTATTGCTATTAACGGTACACCACTTAGATTTTATAAAAGAATCATTGGATCAGCTCAACCCCAATTCTCCGTCCTAATTGATAATTATTGACTCGTCTTCCCAGTGCCCACAGCTGTTTATAGAGACATAGTTTCTTTCTTCTAACATATTTCATTTACTGGGCATACATTATACTTTATTAACCTATAGTCCTACGAATTGCATTAATGAAAAAAGTGAAATATAGTCGTTATGCTTCATGGTTCTCCCCGACGCTCCTTTGAAGCCCAGGTGAACCTTTCCCAGTGATGTAGTTAATGGCATTATTATTATTATTACGTATTGTTCTGCGATGGCCAATAGTCGTTATGCTCAATGATATCCAGCGACGCTTTTTTCGAGAACATGTGGACCATTCGCAGCGCATTAATCAATCTTCTGAACAATTAATATCATTCTTATCATTCTTATCATTGTTATCATTATCATTATTATTATCATAATTATTATATCATTATTTTCAATATCATTATTTTCATTAGCATTATTTTCATTATTTTCATTATTTTCATTAATTTCATTATTTTCATTATTTTCATTATTGTCATCATAATCATCATCATTACTAAAATTATTCAAATTATCACTTATTAGCATTTTCATTATTTTCATCATAATCATCATCATTCCTATAATTATTAAAATTATCACTTATTATTATTATTAGCATTAGCATTAGCATTAGCATTACTATGATTATCATCATTACTTTTATAATTGTCTTTATTATCGATGTTATTATTATCATTATCATAATTATTTTTGTTACCATTATTATCATTAATATCAGTAGTGTGTGGATGGACGGAACTACTCACCCCACGTACGTACATGAGTGTGAAAGTAGGTTGATGACGTAATCGATGACGTAACCAATGACCATGACGTTATCAATAACCGGATTCATTAATGATGGCTAGCATGCACATCTTACGGTCGAACATGGGGCATCATAACAGAAAGTAGGCATTATTAAAGTGATTACCATAGGATGGACAGAACGCGACACCCCGCATACGTACATGAGTGTGAAAGTAGGTCAATGATCATGACGTAATCAATGACCATGACGTAATCAATGACCATGACGTAATCAATGACCATGACGTAATCAATGACCATGACGTAATCAATGGCCATGACGTAATCAATGACCATGACGTAATCAATAACCGGAATTATTAACCATAGTTAGTGATGGCTAGCATGCACACCTTATGGTCGTACATGGCGCATCATAACAGAAAATAGGCATAATTAAAGGGGTTATCATAATCAATTATCGGAACTGGAAATCATTAACTAAGGGTGTGCTTCAGAAGAGCCCCTCCAATGCAGGCGACTGGACAGAACGCGACACCCCACGTACGTACATGATTGTGAAAGTAGGTTTACACACACACGCACACACACACAACCAGGAGGGTGCCGCTCCCACCCCTGACCTCCTCTCTAAAACAATATGTCAGGTGTCACAGATGACCCCCGCCCCCTCCTCCCCCACCCCCATCAGCACCCCCTCTCCCATACCCTCCCTCCCTGCATCGCAATATTCATCATGTTTAAACTTGTAATTGGATCGATAATTGACCCTTTTATAGACAAGTGATCCCCCTCCCATTATCCAACCCGATGACAGGTGCTACAGACGACCCACCTCCATCATCACCCCTCCCCCCCACCCCTCACCCCTCGCATCACGATATTCATCATGTTTGAACTTGTAACTGAAACTATAATTGACCCTGTTACAGACGATTGATCATCCTTCCTAATTCATCATAATCCATAAATGTCCCTCTAATGATGCCTAACACGCTCACCTGAAGGGTGTCTCTCCCCCTTCCCTCCTCTCCAAAGCAATAATAAGAATAAGAGGAAGAAGAAGCATACAAACAAACATGCATCCAGCTGCTGACATATGAAAAGTCCGAGAACAGGAGACCCCTCCTTCCTTTCCTACTTCCCAGACCCACATTCCCAGGCACAGCGTGCTCACCCACGAGCCACCGAAAGAGGGTAAATTAGATATTCTTAGCTGCTACCCGGGTGCGATACGGGCCAAGGATATTGATCTGAAAGGGATCATGGGTATGGATCCGATAATTACATTTAGCCTTCCGGCATGTCTTGACACGTCGTTTACCTTAAATCGCCAAAGCATCTCACTATTAAAAATTCATTGCAATCAATAGGATTCTAGAATTCGTTGCTGTACTCAATATGCCTTTATTAATGTCTTCAAATATACCTTTAGTACAAACAAACAGACACAAACACAAATCATATCGGTCGAGTTCCATATAACGACGATGATAATACGACCATCTCTTCTTGCTTAGAGGTAATGACGGCGGCGGTGCAGAAAAGGAAATCCATTTAACCCTTAATAAGATTGATAATGTTCGCATTAAGACAAACATATATGTATCTGACAATGTCCATTTTTCACTCCATATGCATATGTAAAAAAAAATTATTGCAAAGACTATAATCAATATCTATACAAATGTTTGCAAATGCATAATATAAGAATAACTCAACAGAAATTTCTTAACTTCGCGGGACGATTGATAAGCTTGCGACCTCCTCTCATCTTTTAACATGTTATACTAGTCGTTCTTACATCCCAATGGCATCTTCATAATAAAAATACATTTCAGTGAAAATTATCATGAAACTCTTGTTGTACTCAATATGCTTTTATTATGATTTTCACAAACACGCGTCCTAACAGGCGATAACACAAATAAAATAAAAATAACAGGCTTAAATTTCCTGTGTAAATGTAAATGCGATAACCACTATCTCGTACTTTTGGAATTTTCAGGCTTATACAACAGGTTAATTACTTAATAGATTGAAAAGTGGCCGGTTTTATTCTATTTAGAGAGCATTAATAGGGTTTTCAACGAATCGGCGCGAGGTCAAAGGCGGGTTTTCCCCTCATATTTCCGCCTGAACAGCTAATTATCTACAAACTAGGGCCACCATATATTCCCGATCCAGTTATGTTTTGCTAATTAACCTCAAGGGGTAATGCAATGCTTTTCCAAAAGGTGTTCCTACCTCATCTCTCATTTTTTTTAGTCTACGATGCAAAATATGTTCAGCTTTCCCTTAACGCCCATATGTATAACTCTATACACACCAATACAGTGAATTCCCCTTCTGATACAAAAAGACCAGGGTAAATATCGTTTAGGGATCCTCCGTCTTATGATGATATAAGAAAAAGACGAATCAGCACAAAAGGTGAACTAGCTCTTCAGTAATTCACTCCTCCACGAAATCGTCTGTTGTACATCCCTACGAAGAAAAGGAACGGTAACCGATAATGTTGATTACTATAGTTTTATATATCTAGCAAATATGATTTTTGTCTCCTGCAAGAACGGGGAAAATATTGTAAAAGGACACAAATAACCTTGCCGACGAGCATAATTCAACCAAGCTTTACTTCTCGATTTCCCCACCATTGTCTCTCTCATCAGTTTACAAATATTCGGCAAGAGATGGAGCTAGATAATTTGTTGTCTTTAAGAGAAGGTCACCTCGCCGTCGGACTACGGTGATTTACTTTATCGGGAAACGCACATTCAGCCATCACTTTTCAAGTAATACATGCATGTATTTTCTCAAATCTCCCTATACAAAGAGAGAAATATTTTTTTTACGTTGACACTGACAGTAAAAGACCCTTTAAACTATTTTTATCTTCAAAAATAAAAACACAAGTATAACAAGAAGGCTTTGATTTAATTTGTTTCCCTTTTAGCACCTGGCTGTTTTATCAAAACCAAGGACTTTTATAAGATATGAAAAAAAATGAGGTAAAATAATATAACTCGTTTGCCTCCCATGTTATAAAGCTTTTATAAATTGTACGTGTATTAGATAGAGACAAAGACATATTCGCCTAAGGCAGGGATTTTCTGACCAAGGGTATTTTCACCCCAGGGAGTAAAAAATATACATGACACTCTCGATGCGATGGATCTTAGCAGACAGCATGCGAATTTCCAACTGATAATGTTTGATGCCTTTTTTTTTTTTCTTCTTCTTTTCTTTTCTTAATCCGAGTTATCAACAACTATATATCACTTTTTCTAATCAAAACATTCATTGCAAAATAAAAAAAAATGAAAGTTGCTTTCTTTTTCTTGTTATGCGTCTACATTAGGCATTCTTGTTATTTTTATTATTATCATTATCACAAAATTATAATTATTACCGTTATATTTATCATAACTATTATCGTTATTATTATTATTATTCTAATCATAATTATTATCGTTATTATTATTATTATTATTATTATTATTATTATTATTATTATTATTATATATTATTATTATCATTATTTTTGTTTTTGTTGTTGTTTTATTTTCGTTATTATTATTATTATTATTATTATTATTATCATTATTGTTATTGTTGTTGTTGTTTTTATTTTTATAT
>NC_061860.1:3510882-3513382 GCF_019202785.1 Penaeus chinensis
CACCAATGAGCCAATTATGAGTTACTACCTGTCTGTTTACCCTTTTCCTTGATTTTTAAAAATATTTTATATTATCTTATATTGCTGTTACTAATGTCAATAACATTATAATAATTATAATGCCTTTGATAAAAATTACATTGGTAAAATAGCATTAGTAAAAAAAAAATAAATAAAACTTTTACCTACAAATTCAAGGAAAGGTGAAATCAGTTAAGGTCACAAGGTCTACTAATTGACTCCTTTGTGGCTAAGCACTTGTAGAGATATTAAAAAAAAAAAAAAAAAAAATTGAACACAGCGTGGCGACGTTGAGTTAAGGAAGAGCGTGAAACACAGTTATGCATAAGACCTTTTCACTTTATTTGCAAGGATAAATTGCTAAAAGGCCCTCGGCATAATCTTGTGCTTGCTTGTTTCATTTACAAGTCTGTAGGCGGAGGGGGGGGGGGGCTACAAAGGAAATAGGGGGTATGGGAATGGTATGATAAGTGCAGTTGGAATAACATACCAGACAGAACAAGGAAATTACACCATTTCTTCATAGATCCAAAATGAGAGAGACAAAAAAAGGGAAACTATATTGATGTGAAATTATGATTAGGTATCTTTAAGAAGAAGAAAAAAATCACATTCTTATCTAGAAGGAAGGAAAGTAAACCAGAATGTAATAAAAGATTTAATGAAATTAAATTACATCTTTCCTATATATATATATATATATATATATATATATATATATATATATATATATATATACTATATAATGGTATTGACATTATATAGTAATGTCAATAATGTTATAATAATTATAATGTAAAATAAAAATAACACCATCGATATTTATAGCTTCAGTAAAAAAAAGTTTTTCCCACCAATTCAAGGAAAGGTGAAATTGGATAAGGTCACAAAGTTCGTTAATTGACTCTTTTGTGGCTAAGCCCTTGCAGAGCCATCTGTTTACAGGGACATTTCACAATTTTTTTTTTTTAAATGAGTGCAGCATTTTCCCAGCATTGAGTTAGTATAAGACAGACTTTTATTGGATTCCTGATTTGCTAGTCTAATATTGATTTTCTTTGTGTATTTCCTCCCCAGGCCCAATTTCATCCACGCAATGACAAGATCTTCCTAGTTTGCCCCATGAGACATCCAGCGGTGCTCGTCAACGTCGATGCCTCGCACAAGATTGTTCCAATGGATGATGAGGTAATGAGGACAGGACATTTGATTTTTCAGACAACACAGCCTAAAGCTCTCATGTTAGTGGACGCTTTCTTTGAGAAGACTGTAAAGGAAAATCGTGTTTGATTGATCATTTGTTTGTTTGCTTGTTTTATGTGCTTGTATGTAAGGTTACATATGCTTAAAAAATTTAATATTTATCAGATTTGGTTTTAGGGATTCTCTTGGACACTCTACCATATAACTCAAATACAGTACATTATATTCAGCCATTATCTGTATGTTTATGATGATGCCCATACAGTGTCACTGGGGCGAACTGGTCTCTCCTGATACTCGATCCTAACATCTCGCAAGATTTTAGGCTGGGCTGGGATGGCTAATCTGGTTAAGACAGAAGACAGGCTTAGAGATATTATTAATCTAGTGAGACATGGTTTAGTATTTAGAGTATCTTTATTTTTCCATAAGATTATAAGGGTAGAGACTCCCTCGCAATTTTTTCACAAATCTCAGGATCACCATTTTCTTATCTTATATTCAGGTGTTTATTTGGGTTCTCAAACACTCGTCATAATGCCTTTCCTGCTTTCACAGGGAGACGTCAACATTGTTGCCTCCTTCGACCGTCGCGGAGAGTACATATTCACGGGCAACAGCCGAGGGAAGCTGCTCATCCTCTCCTGCCCAGAGTTGGAGGTCAAATCAACATTCAGGATCGGCCAAGGAACCACAAGTGCCGCTGCCATCAAGAGTATTGACTTTGCGCGCAGAACAGAGTGAGTGCTTTCTGTTTCTTTCCTTTCTTTCCTCTTTCTTTTTTTCTTTCTTTTTTTCTTTCTCTCTTTATCGTTCTTTCGTTTTTTTCTGTGCATTTATATCTGAGATTATTTTTCTTAATCAGCTGCTGATATAGGTTCATGACCCCCTGCTGCTTCTGCCTGGGATATTTTCTCTGCCTATTAGTATACAATTTGCTTTAGAATTACTACTTCCAAATACCCATCTCTCGAGTTTTTGGAACCATACACCCATTATTGTTTCGTGCTAGAACTCCAAATATCTAATGGAAATGCTGTTTCCCAGAGTAACAGTTTGTCCATTTATTTGAAGAAATCTTACTTATAACTCCTGTTTTATTATTTTTTTAGTTATATCCTAAAAGTTCCAAATAAAGCTTGTATATCACCAGAGGTAGTATTTTGCAGGATAGGATTATTTTCCCTCAGTCACTTAGGAAGAATTTCAATCATATGCGCCAGAATTGTCTACAATTGCAACATTTTCCCATGTGTTCTTCTTCAGCAGGTGAATG
>NC_061860.1:3533382-3538270 GCF_019202785.1 Penaeus chinensis
GATATGGGTATGGGTATGGATATGGGTATGGGTATGGATATGGGTATGGGTATGGATATGGGTATGGGTATGGATATGGGTATGGATATGGGTATGGGTATGGGTATGGATATGGGTATGGGTATGGATATGGGTATGGGTATGGATATGGGTATGGGTATGGGTATGGGTATGGGTATGGGTATGGGTAAGGGTAAGGGTATGGGTTTGGGTGTGGGTGCGAGTGTGTGTATACATGTGTGGATACATACACACATAAATATACATATGGCAACTATCCCTCTTCCTTTCCATCACCATCCCTCTCTACCCTCCCTCCCTCCCCTTCCTCCACCCTTGCCCCCTCCCCCTCCCTCCGCCCATCCCTCCCTCCCCCTCTCCTGTCTCACCCCCTCCACCCCTCCTTCCCCCTTCCCCCCTCCTTCCCTACCGTTCCCCCCCTCCCCCCCTCCTTCCCCCCCTTCCCCCCCCCCCTCCCCCCCCTGCCTGACCTGCGAGAAGAGCGTGGCCTGCACCAGCAGCCCCGTCAGCGCCACCATGATCCTCTCGTTGAAACTGTCGAGGTCGAGCGGGAAGAAGAAGATCAGGTGGCCGATGATGACGATGATGAAGGTGGGGACGTAGGTGGCGATGATGTAGAAGATCGACATGTTGTAAAACCTCAGGCGCACCGATTGGCCGCTGGTGTGGCCCTGGGGGAGGGGGTGGGGTGGGGAAGGTGGAGTGGAAGGTGGAGGGCGGGAGGGGGGAGGGGTGGAAGGTGGAGTGGGGGGGAGGGGGTGGGGTGGAAGGTGGAGTGGGGGGGAGGTGGAGAGGGGGGAGGGGGAGAGAGGTAGGGGGAGGTGGAGTCGGGGGGAGGGGGGAGGTGGAGGAGGAGGAGGAGGAGGAGGAGGAGGAGGAGGAGGAAGAGGAGGAGGAAGATGAGGAGGAGGAAGAGGAGGAGGAGAAGAAGAAGAAGAAGAAGAAGAAGAAGAAGGAAGAGGAGGAAGAGGAGGAGGAGGAGGAGGAGGAGGAGGGGAGGAGGAGGAGGAGGAGGAGGAGGAGGAGGAGGAGGAGGAGGAGGAGGAGGAGGAGAAGAAGAAGAAGAAGAAGAAGAAGAAGAAGAAGAAGAAGGAAGAGGAGGAAGAGGAGGAGGAGGAGGAGGAGGAGGAGGAGGAGGAGGAGGAGGGGAGGAGGAGGAGGAGGAGGAGGAGGAGGAGGAGGAGGAGGAGGAGGAGGAGGAGGAGGAGGAGGAGGAGGAGGAGAAGAAGAAGAAGAAGAGGAGAAGGAGGAGGAGGGAAGAGAGGGTGAGAATAGGGGATAGGGGAGGGGTAAAGAAGTGGTTAGTTTCTTTTAAATATATCATAATTTGTGGATGGATTTATCATATACATGTATAAGTATATATATCAATACAGAAGGTAAGTACGCAAAGGTTATCAAAAGGAAAGCATGTATGGAATATAAGCAAAGATATAAAGGCAGACTAAATACGTACTAAGTACACACACAACCCACCCCCATAAAATAAATAAATAAATAAATTAATTAATTGAAAAATAAATAAATAAATAAATAAATAAATAAATAAATAAATAAATAAATAAATAAATAAATAATAGATACATTATAAATAAAAACAGCGGTCATGTCGACGAGCGTAAAAGAAAAAGTCTATGAATGAGAATGCAGCGAAAGAGATTTATTTGACGCTTTTTGATTACATCTTCATCAGATATACACGTGTTCGTGCATTTCTGATGAAGATAATAATCGAAACTGGTCAAAGATATTCATTTTGATTTTTTTATATTCTTTTTTTTATACACAGAAATTTATCTTGTTTTTGTCATATGTTTTCTATAATCAGTATTTTTTCAGTCTTTCCCGCGCATTTCCCATGTAT
The DNA here is from genome assembly GCF_019202785.1 of Penaeus chinensis. Lineage (NCBI taxonomy): Eukaryota > Metazoa > Arthropoda > Malacostraca > Decapoda > Penaeidae > Penaeus > Penaeus chinensis. The sequence goes on from NC_061860.1 coordinate 3,535,268, forward strand.
TCCATGCGTTCATTGTTCATTAGTTTTTGCCACTATTTTTTTTTTTTAATTTTGATTTAAGGAAAAAATATTAATTTTCTTATATTTATCTGATATTTACCCTATATTTATCATAAATAATTTCTCTTACATGTTACCGCACACATTTTCCCCTACATTTGCTGTGTTTCCCCCCTGCATCTGTCTCAACATTTTTGCTACGTTTGCCAAATTCTCCCCCACATTTTTCCCCTTAGAAATGTCACATTTTTTCAACATTTTAATATTTCACCCCAACATTTGTCACAGCAAAATTTCCCTTACATTCTTCCCAACATCGGACAAAATTTCCCTCATATGATCCACATTTGTCACCTTTTCCCAACATTCTGACAAATATTGTCCCAATATTTGTCACATTTTTTCCCCCAACACTTTCACAAAAAAATTCCCCCACTATATCTCCCATCTTCCTAACTTCCAACACATTTTCCCCCACACGTACCACATTTCCCCCACACGTACCACATTCCCCCCCCGTTTTTCCCCCAACGACCCCTCACCTCATCCTGCTGCGTCATCGTCTCAGACTCGAGGTAGTACTCGAGGAGCCTCCGGTTGCCCTCGAAGGCAACGCCAGTGCCGTTCCTCGCCAGCGCCACGTAGTCCTTGTTCACGCCGGCCAGGAGGATGCCCTGTGGTACGGACATGAGAGATGTTCGTTCATTTTGTTTATTTATTTATCTGGTCAATTAGTTAGTTAGTTAGTTGGTTGTATTAATGAATTCGTTTATTGATTTGTTTACTTGTTTCATTCACTCACTCACTCACTCATTCACTCACTCACTCACTCACTCACTCACTCACTCACTCACTCACTCACTCACTCACTCACTCACTCACTCACTCACTCACTCACAACTCACACATTTCGTCTGCATCTCCTGCACACTCTCCAACTCCGCCCCCCCTCTCTCCTTCCCCCTCTCCCTCTCCCTCTTCCATTCCCTTTCCCTCTCCTTCCCCCTCTCCCATTCCCACCCTCCTCCCTCTACACAACCAAGTACCCATCGTCGAGCCGAGCGACCAAGGGACCGAGCGACCGAGGGACCGAGCGACCGAGGGACCGTGAGAACGAGACCAAGGGACCGATTGACCAAGGGACCGAGCGACCGAGAGACCGGGAGACCCAAGGCGAGGTGGCTTACCATGTTGCACAGCTGCGTGTCGAAGGGGAAGGCCTCGAGGGCGAACGTGCAGGACACCGTGACGGAGAGCTTCTTGGTGAGTACCAGAGGGTTTTCGTGTCCCTTGAAGATCTCGTCTGCGGAGAAAGGCTATATTAATGATTATGTTTGGGGAAAAGACATATCTTTATTGTTAAAATTTCTGGCGTTCATAGCGGCTATGACTAAAGGGCCCACCCGACCTTCGAAGATGTTTTCGTCCTCGTCGGGGAGTGAGTCTGCCGAGAGCCGTCGGATCCTGAGGGTGCTGCGCAGCTCGTTCACTTCGCTGGTGGTGTTGCCTCCGCCCTGGAACTCCAGCTGGGGGATCCACGGGAAGTTCTTATCCTCGTTGGCAATGTTGAGCCCCTCGTCGAAGTTAAGGTGATGGAAGGCGAGGCGGCCGTCGATCCACAGCAGCTCCATCATGATCTCGCACGTGAACTGGAACTTCTTGAGGTCGAGGCTGTGCACGGACAGGATGGTCACGTGGATGCTGATCTGGACGGGCTCGTCGCGGTCGGTCCTCGAGGGCGCGCTCAGGGCGTCGTAGCCGTCGGGCAGCACCACGAAGTCGCACTTGACCTCGTCGGAGGCGTCGGGGCAGTCTGCCTCCAGGTCGCACCGCTGCCGGATCATGACGCAGGTTCCGTCACTGCAGGAGAACTGGCCGTCCTTGCACGACGTCATCATGAGCTCGATCTCCGTCTTGCCGCAAACGTCGTTCTCGACGTGCCACGAGTTGAGGCCGATCGGGTAGTGCGTGGGCGACGTCATGTGCAGCACTGCCGTCACGTAGGGCTTGTCGAAGCGCGTTAACATCCAGTAACCGAAGGTGGAGTTGGTGACGGACCTGTCGGGCGGCTTCTTGGTGATCTTGGTGTAATAGACGCCCGTGAAGGAGAGCGAGCCCTGGTCGTGGGTGAGGAAGTAATCGCGGTCGAACTCCGACTGGATGCAGAGGCCGCGCATCCGGATGAGGCCCACCTGGTCGAAGTGGCACACGGGGCACATCTCCAGGTGGCAGTTGCTAGGCACCCACAGCCCGAACTCCTCCTCGGTGGTCTCCAGGCTCCCGATGAAGGCCATGCAGGTGTCGCGCTCCGTGATAGGCAGGCCGTTCCTCTCGTCGAACTTGCTGTAGCCGATGGGAGACCCGTCCAGGTAGTGTTGCCACGACTGCGTTTCCACGTCGCCCAAGACCCCGAGCCACAGCGTCTCCGCGTAGCCGTCGCCGCAGTCCACGGCGTAGGGAAGCGACGCGTTGAACAGCTCCTCGTTGTCGGTGGCGCTCTTGGGCACTGTGATGGTCCCCCCGACGATACGGCAGAGAAGCTCCCCCTCGTTGAAGACGCGAAGCTCGGGGAAGATGAGATCGAAGTCCCTCATGGTGTCACACGTCCTGTCGGCAACGATGGAATCCGTGGTGATGTTGATGAGATCGAAGTCCCTGTGGATGTTGCTGAAGTCCACGAGGGGCCTGGCGTCGTACTCCATCAACTCGCACTTGGTGTAGCTCACCATCGCTTCCTGGGTCAGCAGCGAGTCATAAATCCGGAGATCCACCAGCCTGCCCGACAGACTTTCGAAGGAGTTGAATCCTCCGCCCGGAACGTCCTGGTCCTGGCCGATGACCAGCGTCCCTCCCTTGCGGATCATGACGCTGGCGAAGGTGCTGATGGCCTTGTTCCCCTGCTGGACTTGGCCGTTCTTCACAACCATCCACCGCTGCTCGGGGAGATCCACCGCCATGCAGATGTCGATCCACTCGCGAAGGCCCAGAGGGATGTCCACTTCG
>NC_061860.1:3545870-3548370 GCF_019202785.1 Penaeus chinensis
CTCACCAGCAGACGAGAGACTCACCAGCAGACGAGAGACTCACCAGCAGACGGGAGACTCACCAGCAGACGAGAGACTCACCAGCAGACGGGAGACTCACCAGCAGACGAGAGACTCACCAGCAGACGAAGACGGACGACCAGCAGACGAGAGACTCACCAGCAGACGAGAGACTCACCAGCAGACGAGAGACTCACCAGCAGACGGAGACTCACCAGCAGACGAGAGACGAGAGACTCACCAGCAGACGGAGACTCACCAGCAGACGAAAGACTCACCAGCAGACGGGAGACTCACCAGCAGACGAGAGACTCACCAGCAGACGAGAGACGCCAGCAGACGAGAGACTCACCAGCAGACGGGAGACTCACCAGCAGACGAGAGACTCACCAGCAGACGAGAGACTCACCAGCAGACGGGAGACTCACCAGCAGACGAGAGACTCACCAGCAGACGGGAGACTCACCAGCAGACGAGAGACTCACCAGCAGACGAGAGACGCCAGCAGACGAGAGACTCACCAGCAGAAAAGAGACTCACCAGCAGACGAGAGACTCACCAGCAGACGAGAGACTCACCAGCAGACGGGAGACTCACCAGCAGACGAGAGACTCACCAGCAGACGGGAGACTCACCAGCAGACGAGAGACTCACCAGCAGACGAGAGACGCCAGCAGACGAGAGACTCACCAGCAGAAAAGAGACTCACCAGCAGACGAGAGACTCACCAGCAGACGAGAGACTCACCAGCAGACGGGAGACTCACCAGCAGACGAGAGACTCACCAGCAGACGAGAGACGCCAGCAGACGAGAGACTCACCAGCAGACGGGAGACTCACCAGCAGACGAGAGACTCACCAGCAGACGAGAGACGCCAGCAGACGAGAGACTCACCAGCAGAAAAGAGACTCACCAGCAGACGAGAGACTCACCAGCAGACGAGAGACTCACCAGCAGACGGGAGACTCACCAGCAGACGAGAGACTCACCAGCAGACGAGAGACGCCAGCAGACGAGAGACTCACCAGCAGACGAGAGACTCACCAGCAGACGAGAGACGCCAGCAGACGAGAGACTCACCAGCAGAAAAGAGACTCACCAGCAGACGAGAGACTCACCAGCAGACGAGAGACTCACCAGCAGACGGGAGACTCACCAGCAGACGAGAGACTCACCAGCAGACGGGAGACTCACCAGCAGACGAGAGACTCACCAGCAGACGAGAGACGCCAGCAGACGGGAGACTCACCAGCAGACGAGAGACTCACCAGCAGACGAGAGCCGCCAGCAGACGAGAGACTCACCAGCAGAAAAGAGACTCACCAGCAGACGAGAGACTCACCAGCAGACGAGAGACTCACCAGCAGACGAGAGACTCACCAGCAGACGAGAGACTCACCAGCAGACGAGAGACTCACCAGCAGACGGGGGACTCACCAGCAGACGAGAGACTCACCAGCAGACGAGAGACTCACCAGCAGACAAGAGACTCACCAGCAGACGAGAGACTCACCAGCAGACGGGGGACTCACCAGCAGACGAGAGACTCACCAGCAGACGAGAGACTCACCAGCAGACGAGAGACTCACCAGCAGACGAGAGACTCACCAGCAGACGAGAGACTCACCAGCAGACGGGGGACTCACCAGCAGACGGGGGACTCACCAGCAGACGAGAGACTCACCAGCAGACGAGAGACTCACCAGCAGACGAGAGACTCACCTTCAGACGAGAGACTCACCAGCAGACGGGAGACTCACCTTCAGAAGCCCCCTGGCCAATCCCGAGGGCGAGGACCAGGAAGGTGACAGCGCGGGAGGTCGCGAAGGCTTTCCTCTGGTTCTTAGGCGTCATTCTGGGAGTGTTGAAGGCTCGCGCGTGGCTCTTCCTGTCTCTTTCCTCTTTCCTTTCTTCTCCTTTTTCTTTTCTTCTTGCCTTTCTTTTCTTCTTCTTTTTATTTTCTTCTTCCCTTTCTTTTCTTCTTTTTCTTTTTTTCTTCTGTTTCTTTTCTTCTTCTTTTTCTTTTTTTCTTCTGTTTCTTTTCTTCTTCTTTTTCTTTTCTTCTTCCCTTTCTTTTCTTCTTCTTTTTCTTTTCTTCTTCCCTTTCTTTTCTTCTTCTTTTTCTTCTGCCCTTTTCTTATCCCTTTCTTATTCGCTTTCTTTTCTTCTTCTTTTTCTTTTTTTTTTCTTTTTCTTTTCTTCTTCCCTTTCTTTTCTTCTTCCCTTTTCTTATTCCTTTCTTATTCCCTTTTCTTTCTTATTTCTTTCTCCATCTTTTTCTTTTCTCGTTCCTTTCTTCTACTTCGTTTTCTTTTTTCCTTTTCTTCTTGTGTCCTTTTTCTCCTTCGCTTCTACTTTTCTTCTTCTACTTCTCCCTCTCCTTTTTACTTTTTCTCTCCTTCCTTCCTCCTTCTTTCTTTCCTTTTCTTCTTAGTTCTTTTTCGTTTTCTTCTTTTCCGATTCTCACTTCAGTCTTCGATGAATTTGTTTGTAATTGTT
>NC_061860.1:3555870-3560870 GCF_019202785.1 Penaeus chinensis
TATGAGTTTAACTTAATTGCTTTCACTTCAAAAATGGCTCCACAAGTACTAAGTCACTAATGAGCCAATTACGAGTACTACCTATCTCACCTGTCTACTCTTTTCTTTAATTTTCGATAATAATTTCTGGTATCTAATATTGCTGTTAGTAATGCCAATAACACTGTAAGTACAATATCTGTTACAAATATGACAGCATCATCGATATTGGTAACGTTTTACCAGCAATCTCAAGGAAAGGTGAAATTAGGTGAGGTCACAAGGTCGACCAACTGACTCCTTTGTGGCTAAACACTTGTGGAGTCACCTATAGGCTGAGGCATTTTACAAAACAATACTACAGTGAAGACTGTGAGTTATATATATATATATATATGTGTGTGTGTGTGTGTGTGTGTGTGTGTGTGTGTGTGTGTGTGTGTGTGTGTGTGTGTAATGAAATTCTGGTGTCAATGTTTGGTGAAATTCTGGTGTCAATTTTTGTTGAAATTACGGTGTAAATTTTTGGTGTAATTCTGGTGTAAATTTTTGGTGTAATTCTGGTGTCAATTATTATGAAATTCTGGTGAAAAATTTTGGTGTAATGGTGTCAATTTTTGGTGAAATTCTGGTGTCAATTATTGCGAAATTCTGGTGTTAATTATCTGAAATTAGCTTAAGAAAGTGGGGATGGCTGGCACCGTTTCGATAAATGTTTTGTAATCAACTTATTTAGCGTCAACATGCTTAACTATCGCTTTGTCATCTTATTTTCGTGTATTATTATTTTTGTTTCCACTATCATTATCATTATTGTTATCATTACTATCATTATTATCATCATTATTATTACTATTGTTATTATTACAATTATTATTATTACTAGTATTGTCATTTCATCATTGATATCATTATTGTCAATATCATTATTAATATCATTACTGTTGTTATCAAGATCAATATTATCCTGTTGTTTTTACCATTTCTATCGTTATGTTATTTTTCTGTTGTCATTTAGTTGCATTATTACTACTGTTATCACTATCATTATTGTTATCATTACTTTCATTATTCTTATCAGTATTGTTATTACTAGTATTATTACTGCTATCATTGTCATAATTTCATCCCAGATATTGTCAAAATCATCATTATCATTACTATTATTATTGTTTTTATTATCATTATCAATATAATTACCATTATTATTGTTACCATTATCTTCATAATAATGACCATTACATTTCTTTTTATATTATTGCTATCATCATCAACATTATAACCATTATCATTATGAGCATTATTATAATCATCATTATCATTACATTAATGATAACAGTAAGAACAACAGGGATAGGGATAGTGATGATGATAATGATAATGATATTAACAACTATGGAAATCATAACAATAACAAAGACAATGACAACAGCAAGGATACCAATGACAACGCTCAGAAAAAAAAAAACGAGAGGCATAAAGATAAATGAGAAAGTATTAAAACTGATAATAATAAGCATGACTGTTACAATAGACTACTAATAATAGATAAAAGAAAGCCTTACATTTATATCTACTTTTACAGACTCATAACGTGTAAGCTACGTTTATTTTTGGCATATATACGTCTATATGAGTGACATTATTGTGGGTGAGTATGTGTACGTGTGTGTTTTTTTGTTTTTTTTTTGTTTGTGTGTGTGTGTGTGTGTGTGTGTGTGTGTGTGTGTGTGTGTGTGTGTGTGTGTGTGTGTGTGTGTGTGTGTGTGTGTGTGTGCGTGCGCGGGCGTGTTTGTGTGTGTGTGTGTGTGTGTGTGTGTGTGCGCGTGCGTGCGTGCGTGCGCGTGTGTGTGTGTTTGCTTGTTCGTTTGCGTGGAGGGTTTATGTCTGTACATGTATGTATACAATGATGACACAGCCACAACAGAAACATCGCCTGACAGGAACACTTGGCGAGTTCAAAATGTCTCGTTAAATTTTCGTTTATTTTGTGGCAGTGCTTTTATTTTATTAATGTGTACTTCGGGACTGTATTTCTGCATTCAGTGTGCATTTGTACTTGTGGTTGTCTGTATATGTATACCTTTCGGATTTCTTTGTGTAAATACATGTAGATACATGCTTGTATACATAGATACATACATACATACACACACACAATATATATATATATATATATATATATATATTTATATTTATATACACATATATAAACTTACACACAAAAAAAAATTAAAGCATGCAAAAGTTACAATAAGAATGATAAAGACTGTAATGATAATAATAATGGTAATGAAAGTATAATAATAATAACACCAACAGCGATAAAAATAACAACCATAATGACAATAATGATGATGATAAGGATAGTTATAAAAAAATAATAGTAATAACAATAATAATGGTGATGATGATAATAATAATAATAACAATAACAATAACAATAACAATAACAATAACAATAACAATGACAATGACAATGACAATGACAATGACAATGACAATGACAATGACAATGTCAATGACAATAATAATATAATAATAATAATAATAATAATAATAATAATAATAATAATAATAATAATAATAACAATAATAATAATAATAATAATAATAATAATAATAATAATAACAATAACAATAACAATAACAATAATAATAATAATAATAATAATAATAATAATAATAATAATAATAATAATAATAATAACAATAACAATAACAATAACAATAATAATAATAATAATAATAATAATAATAATAATAACAATAATAATAATAATAATAATAATAACAATAATAATAATAACAATTATAATAGTAATAATTATAATAGCAACAATAATAATAATAAATAATGACAATAACTGATGATAACATTAATGATAATAATAATAACAGCAATACCAATAACAACAACAAAATAACCAATAACAATGACTAAAAATCTTTAAAAATAAAATAAAAAAAGACCAGTTACTAACCTAAACCCTCCTCTTCCCCCTCCAGGCTCCACCAACAAACAAACAAAGGGCAAAAGCTCACACAAACGGGACACAAACCACACGTGTTCCGAGCGGCGGGTTCGGAGCGCGAGTGAGCTCCGCCTGACAGCCGCACCCGCCGCCTCCCTTGCGGAAGCCGATCGAACGCTCTTTCATTAAGCGCGCGAGTGTTCAGTGGGGGGGGGGGGGGAGGTCTTGTTTTATTTACTTGTCCTTTTTGTTTGTTTTTTTGTTTTGTTGGATTGGTTGCAGTAATTTTCCTTTTTTTTGGGGGGGGTGGTGTTTTTTTTCCGTTTTTTTTTTAGCTCACACACACACACATACATACATACATACATACATACATACATACATACATAAATACATAAATACATACATACATACATACACGCGTGTGCATATAAATATATATAGATATATTTACATATACATACACATATATATAATGATATATCTTTATTCATTTGGTTTATATTAATTTTATCTTGTCTTACTCGTATTGTCTTTCCTGTTATTGTTTTATTATTATTTACATTAATATTTTCTTGCTCAATTCAGCTTCTCTCTATTTTTTCAATTTATAGCTGTTCATTTTATTTTCTCCTTGATTATCACTATTCCTTACTTCCATTTCTGTTTTTGGTAAGACATTCACATCATCGTACATTACCATTATCATCATAGTTATTTCCATTGCAGGTATACACTGGCGTACACAACACACACACACACACACACACACACACACACACACACACACACACACACACACACACACACACACACACACACACACACACATCCGTTGTTTCCTTAAATACTATTGCCATTACTTAATAACCAATTCACACGAACAGACATTTCATCTCGTATGACTTTCTCCTTAATCTAAACAGTACGAGAATGTTACACAATGTCATCCCCGAATTGACCATTAGCCCATTCTCAACCCCAAAATGTATTTCGATGTACGGTAAATGCATATATATTACATGGAGACAGCTGTACTGAAACTGCTAGTGATGTACGTTCATTCACTGAGTTATGAATGGTAGTAGAGGATAGGCCTCAGGATGGTCCGGTAACCCAGTTTGTGAGTTGGTGAGTTTGTTTGTTTGTTTGTTTGTTGTTTCCGTGATGGCACCACCTCTATGCTTTCAACAAACTAGTGATGAAAGCATGACGATTTGTGGTGTCATGATGCGTTGTCAAAGGTTATATCACTAGGACCAGTAACTTGCTTCCTATCTATCTCTAACCAATCATTAGTGTCGTTATTCCATGTATAATCATTTCCGAAGACATAAATATACCCCGTAGAAAATGTTTCGGTGTTTTAAGGGTCTAGTTACTAATTTGAGTTCGTTCTAGGTGATGCAAGATATTTTGCTCTCATGGCGTCGCTGGCAGACTCTGGTAATGAGGCCGATTTTATTGCCGTTGTCTATATTTTAGTAAAATGCGACATGAAAATGTAGGCAAAATTTTAGTGCACTACAGTCTACAGCCAAGGTAATAGCAGGGGACGCAATCACAAACGCCGTGAATTCAGTTCGTCCAGTGCAAAGAAATGCCGAAGATATGTGGAAGGACACAGTGCAGGTGAAGAATGAGCTACTCACTGTTAATAAACTGTTTTGAATATTGTTGTTGATTTAATGATACTGCTTTCTGTTGACATACGGGTTCTTGATTTTGTGTAGATGTTTTTATTGTCCCATCGGTGCAGTCGATGGCTCCAACCCACATTAGGGAAATTCATGTTTGTTTTCGTTTTCTTCGTACAATTTTTTACCCTTCATTTGGTTTTCTTATTTAACGCCCTACTCTCTCACACAGCGTTGATGTTCTTTTATCAAGTACTCTAGAAATGCTTGACTGACTTAAAACCTCTTATGCCACCAGCTACTTCGTGAAAGAATCCACAAAAAAAAAAAAAATCAAAGCTAGTATATAGAGGGATTGCATGAGAACGCCTTTTCCTCAGTCTTTAGTTCTTATCTGGATATCCTATGT
>NC_061860.1:3565870-3568370 GCF_019202785.1 Penaeus chinensis
CAGTTAAACTACCCCCCTTGTTGTCTACCTCTCAATCAAAACCCATGGTTGCACAAACAGAGCAACGGCCCTCATTCCCCAAAAGGCGAAGGAACTCCTGGTTACGGCGGCAACCCTGATCGCTCCGGAGCAGAGGGTGCTAAAAATCTGCGGTTAAAGACAGGCCGCCCCACGTTGATGAACCTTTGCACATATAAGATAAGGACTATGAAAACTGAATCCGACTTACTAGTATTACTTGAGGAACTCTCTTTTATTAAATGGGATGTTGTAGGACTCTGTGAGGTTAGAAGACGAGGCGAAGAACAGAAGATACTAAATGATGGACACGTGTTCTATTGGAGAGGTAAACCCCAGGGTAGCAAGCAGGAATTAAGAGTAGTTTTTTTTAATTCACAAATGCTTAGAAAAGAATATCATGTGAATCTATAGTGTAGGCCAGGGGTTCCCAAACTTTTTGTTCCTCAGTACCCCTTAGGCTTTTTATAGGTTCCCATGTACCCCTAACACTAAAAATTAAGCTTAATAGTAAAAAAGGACATTTTAATATTTTAATTATTTAAGTCTGCATGTTTAGATTACATAGGCATCTTAAATGATGAAAGCAGAAATAAAGCAATTACTAAGGTTTCAATAAAGGTGGTGCTAATCAACACAAAGAAAATGAGAAAAGTGCAATCTGAGTGCAGATTACAACACCATGTATTGTGCAAGTAATTGTTTCCTTCAGACCAAATGTACCCCCTGAAACGTGCAAATGTACCCCTGGGGGTACATGTACCCCAGTTTGGGAATCCCTGGTGTAGGCGAAAGAGTGGCTTCAGTAACAATAAAACTAGATAATAGGTACAACTTAAAGATTGTTCAAATCTATGCTCCAACCTGCAGCCACAGTGATGAAGAAATAGAGAGCTTCTATGAAGATGCTCATTAAGCCAGCGAGAGAGTAAAAAACCATTTCACAATAATTATGGGAGATTTTAATGCTAAAATAGGTAAATAGACAGGAGAAACCGTTGTAGGGAATCACGGAATAGGCACTAGGAATGAGAGGGTGCAAATGCTAGTCGATTTTGCGGAGGTTCGATCACTCAATATCAAGAATACATTCACTGAAAAAGACTAAAGCGGAAGTGGACATGGAAGTTGCCATCTGGCATCAAAAACGAAATTAACTTCATAATTTCAAATAGGTGCGATATAATAAAATTGAGGAAGTTATTAACCCATTCGCCCCGGATTTATGTTCTGTCCCCTGAAGTTATTGGTGAATTTTGTTACATACAGATGGCTCCACGTGTGCTCAGCCGGCAAGGAGTCTATCAGTAGGCCATTGTGACCGATCCTGATTTCCCCATTCCTTGAACTGGCGGGAAAATGAATACCATTGCTATCGATACTATTGTTATTGATGTTATGATTATTAATTTGTCATTTAAATATTTTAGACATTGAAATGATACAAAAGACCCTTTCTTAAATTGAAAGGAAAGGGTAAACAGGTGAGATAGGTAGTTTCTAATAACTGGCTATTTGGTGATTAAGAACTTGTAGAGCTATCTATGTGTAAATACAATAAATATACGTGTATTACAGTGGGCATGGCATGTATTCTAGCCACATGGGGCGAATGGGTTAATAAAGTAAATGTTAGCAGAATGGTTAGAGGCGAAAATAAATTATACCTCAGAAGGGAAAAGAATAAATTCATACGAAAAACAAAACATATATTCACTTCTCAGCGACGAAGATCTCAGCATTGACCAAATCAACAAACAGTTCAATGACATAATAAGAAAGCTGTACTTGAAGTAGGCGGTAAGAACGTTAAGCAAAATCCCAGCAAGCTCTCGGTAGAAACTAAACAGCTTATACAAAATCGTAAGGTTATGTAACTATCGTCAAATAGGGACAAAATAGAATTAGCTGAACTAACAAAGACTATAAATAAAGAGGAAAGATATATGGAAATCAATGCTCAAATCATAAATTAAATAGTGAATCAGGTACGAGCAAGAAAACAGCTAAAAGGAGACTTGGAATAGGGAGAAAGCAAATGTATGCAATAAAGAAACCAGACGGAGAAGTGACATATAACAAGAATGAAATCATAAGAGCAATGGAAGACCTTTACAGGGATCTATACAATGCAGATTAGCAGCCACGGATAGAAGCGAACGTAGTAACTAGAGACATACTTAACATCACAACAGAAGAAATAAAAAGAGCACTTAAAGGTATGAAGAGAGGGAAAACACCAGGGGAAAACGTAAGTATAGTATAGACTTTATAATAGATACAGGAGAAATTGCAACACTGAAACTAGCCAATATTTTTAACAATAAGATTGGCTAACACCAAAAGCCTGGAAAATGCAACTATTATTTTGGAGATATGGGATAGAAAGGATCTAACCCATAAGCGTCTCTTCAGTTACTTACAAACTGTTCACAAAAATCATCACAACTCGCAACTCTGACAGTCTGGAGATTCTAACAGG
>NC_061860.1:3573370-3580870 GCF_019202785.1 Penaeus chinensis
AGAGGCTTAGGGACCAAGTATGAAGGGATAAAGGGTCCCGTTCACTCCTCGTGAGGAAAAGAAAAGAAAAAACTTGAAGCCAAAAAGGGAACGGCCAACCTTCCAGGACCTGCGGAAATAGATGGACTATTGTTTCCACAGATATTATTTACCGGGCAGTTCTTGGAACAGTCAAGAGTCCTTCTCTTACATAAAATAAGCAGATAGTAGCGGGAAGCGGAGCAGATAAGAGCAGGAGTAGTAGTAGTGGTGGTGGTAGAAGCAGGAGCAGTAGAAGTAGTGGTAGAAACAAAATACGAAAGAATAATGAGGTAAAACAGAGGTAAGATCAGGTAAAAGCAGCGGAACAGTAAAAGCAGGAATAAAACAACTCTAAAGCACGATGAGAGGTAAGCAATAGTTAAAACCAGACTCAAACGTAACTCAGTAAAAGCAGAAGTAAAAGCAATCAAATAGTAGTGATACTGAAACTAAAAAAAATATATAATCCCAGTAACTCAGCACAAAATATCACCGCCCCACTAGGATTTTGCCCGATGTTTGGACACACACACACACACACACACACACACACACACACACACATATATTCACAAACACACACACAAACACACACTCACACACAAGCACGCACACTCTGATGCACTAAGGCTCTTATTCCAGTCACGTGACCCTCAACACTCATGTCTACACGCATTTTAAGATGCATATACAATGTTTTTATTGTTTTGCATTTTATTTTTGTTTAGGGTGAGTTGTCACTTTTTTTCTTTTCTTTTTCATGAAACTGTTAGAATTATAGTATGTAATTTCCCCAAGCACAGTCAAACAGCCCTTTACGATGCATATTAGAGATTTATCTACATACCTACAGTAAAGCACAGTCAAGCAACCCTTAGCTCAAGATCCCGAATATGCACAGGAACAGCGAAAAAAATAAATAAAAATATGATAACGGTGATTTTTTTGTTTTTTTCCCCTTTGTAATAAAACGCTTCACATGAAGGTAATTGGTAGGCTGCGTGATTTGATGCCTGTCTACCCATTCCCTTTAGCGAGGAACCCGGGTCGTTTCTTGTTCATTTTCTTAACAAAGCAACAAAAAATGAGTTTAACAAGGCGAGTCTGTGTTTTGCATGTGTGGGAATTAGTAAGAGAGAGGGAGACGAGGAGAGACGGGGGGAGGAAGGGAGGGAGAGGGAGAGGAGGGAGAGAGAGAGAGAGAGAGAGAGAGAGAGAGAGAGAGAGAGAGAGAGAGAGAGAGAGAGAGAGAGAGAGAGAGAGAGAGAGGGAGGGAGAGGGGGGAAGGAATGAGAGAGAGAGAGAGAGAGAGAGAGAGAGAGAGAGAGAGAGAGAGAGAGAGAGAGAGAGAGAGAGAGAGAGAGAGAGGTGGTGGGGTCGGGGGCAGGAAAAAGAAAAGGTGGGGGAGGGAGAAGGAAAAAGAGAGAGAGAGAAAGAGAGAGAAAAATAGAAAAAGAGAGAGAGAGAAAAAAAGAGACGGACAGTGAGACAGACAGACGAAAGAAGGTAAGAGGGAAATAGGGCGGAAAAGAAAGAGAGAGAAATAAAAAGTCAACCAGACAGTTAATCATAGAAAATACAAAAACAGTCATAAAAAAACAAAAACAAAAAAAAAACAAAGGATTGTAGAAAATAAATTATTTAGAAGCCATAATTGCATTCACGATCTAGTTCTATAGAGATCAATTATCCCAGTTATCATCATATAATTAAAAAAAAAAAAAAAACACGAAAAAAACACAGGAAATAAACACAAACAACGGCCACAAAAAACATCCTGTGATTGACTTCTATACATATTTTCCTTCCCTTAACGAAGTGAACATGCAACGCCACGAATAATTTTGGAAAACAAAAAAATAAGACAAAGAAAAAAAAAAAAAAAGGTAATCAACGGAACATTAATCATGAATGAAAATGGCCATGAACGGGGGATGAAAGTTACATATGAAAAAAAAAAGATAAATACATGTGGATGCGTAAAAAAAAAAAAAAAATACGTGTTGTGGATGCGTGTGTGACGAAGACTTCAAGGCTAAGGAAACGCCATGGCCATGAGAATAGATAATGATGTCAATGGTTGTTAGGGTAGTAATTGCGGTGTTAATGATAATGATGATGGTGACGGTAATGGTGGTAGTTATAATGGTGATTCCAACGGTAATGATGATGGTGATAATGATGGTGATAATGATAATGATGACGGTAATGATGGTGATGATTATTATGGTGACGGTAATGGTGGTGATGATAATGATGATGGCGACGGTAATGATGATGGTGATAATGATGATGGTGACGGTAATGGTGGTAATTATAATGGTGATGCAGACGGTAATGATAATGGTGATAATGGTGGTGATGATAATGGTGATGGCGATGATGATGAAAATAATAATAGAAAATGAAAATGCTTGGAACGGTGATCATGATTGATCATTATAACAATAACGATATTGATGGTAATACTAATGAGTCATGAGAGATAATGGTAGTTATAATATTACTGATGATAATAATAATGATAATAAGAACCATAGCAATGATAATAGAGAAAATAATAATAACAATTAAAAGCTCATAACGATAATAGTAATAATATTTAATGCTGTTTATTTTTTCTTCTGCGTAGACATTAACACACTGTACAACATTCTTTTGAAACTACGACTGAAAATGATGAGTTTGTGTTGGAAAGTATTGATGGAAGCATAGTAAAGAGAGGAAGCCACACTTGGAGACATCTTTGAATATCTTTTAGGAGTCAAACGACCTTGAAAATAAAAATCCACTGCCATTAGAATTAGTTCCTGCCCAGAGATCTTCAGTCGCCGCCTTATCAGACCCCTTTTTTTAGCACTGTGTACAATATGCCATTAACCCCATATGGCATTATTGATAAAAAAACACACACGGATTTAATGACCAACAACCCCACACGGATTTAATGACCAACAACCCCAGACGGATTTAATGACCAACATATGTAGCGACTTCCCTGAAAACCTTAAGGACGACGTCTTTAGAGAGAAAGAGATCTCCCTATTTGCCAAAACGCCACCGCCAAGGACACGACAATGGCGCCCTCGCTCGCCGATATCAGCAAGGACACGGGTTGACGTGAGGTTGTCAAGAGGCTTTGTCGTGAATGGCATGGGGTCGTCGATAAAATAGTAGATAAATTTAGGACAAGTTAGAGAAAAGAGAATAAAAGAAGAAAGGAAGAAAGGGGTGTGAAAATAGAGGAAAAGTGACTAGGTCAAAAAATTTGGTGAAAGGAGTTAATATATAAAGTAGTAAAATATAGAATAGTAGTAGTAGAAAAAGTAGTAAAGTATAAAAAGAGTAGAATAGTAAAAGTAGTAATATAAAGAAAGTAGTAGTAAAAATAGTAATATAGTAATATTAGTAAAAGGTATAGAAAAATAGTAGAAATGAATAGTAGTAGAAATTAAATTTAAAAATATAGAGTAATAGTAAAGTAGTGAAAGTATAGAATAGTAAGTAAAAAGTATAGAAATATAAAGAAAGTAATAGTAGTAAAAAGTATATAGTAAAAAGGAGTATAGTAGTAAAGAGTAGAAATAGTAAAAAGTATTTAATATAAAGTATAGTATATAAGAATAGTAGTAGTATAAAAAGTAATAGTAGTAATATAGTAGAGTAGTAATAGAATAGTATAGTATAAAAATAGATAGAAAAGTATAGTTGAAATTATAGAAATATAGTAAAAGTAGTGTAAAAAGTAATAGTATAAGTAATAGAAAATAGTATTTGAAAATAGAATGTAAAAAGTAGTAGTAATAGAATAGTAGTAATGGTAGAAATATTTGTAATAGTAGTAGTAAAAATAGTAATAGTAAAATATAATAGTATATAGTATAGTAAATAGAGTAGTAGTAGTAAAATAGAAATAGTAAAATAGTAATAAAAATATATAGTAAAGAATATATATAAAGTAGTATAGAAATAATAAAAAGTAAAATAGTAAGAAAAGTATAGTAGAAATAATAGAAGTTTTTAAGTAATAGAAATAGAATAGTAGTAATAGTAAAAATAGTTATTAAATAGTAGTATAGTAAAAATATGTAAATAGTATAGTAAAGAAATAGTAGAAAAGTAGTAGTAGTAATAATAGTATTAATAGTAGTAGTAACAGCAGTAGTAGTAATATTAGCAATAATAGTAGTAGTAGTAGTAATAATAGTAATAGTAGTAGTAATAGTAGTATTAGTAATAGTAGTTGTAGTAATAGTAGTGGTAGTAATAGTAGTAGTAGTAGTAGTAATAGTGGTGGTAGTAGAAATAGTAGCAGTAGTAGTAATAGTAATGATAGTAGTAGTAGGAATAGTAATAGTAGTAATAGTAGTAGTAGTAGTAGTAGTAGTAATAGTAATAGTAGTAGTACTAGCAGTAGCACACGTAGTAGTAATAGCAGTAACACGTCATAAAAGCAGTAGTTGTAGACTATAAGCAAAGTAGTAGTGGTTTTATTATCTTTTGTCTTTCGAAAGAATTTAATACTAGAATGCTGGAAAAATAATGTTCTTGGTGGGTTTTTTTTCTCTGTGTATCTTTAAGTGAAGTCAGAATACCATAAACAGAGTTACATGGGGGAGAAGAGAGAGAGAGAGAGAGAGAGAGAGAGAGAGAGAGAGAGAGAGAGAGAGAGAGAGAGAGAGAGAGAGAGAGAGAGTGAAAGAAAGAACGAAAACATAACAAAAAAAACTAAGTACCGAACGCATGCGAAAGAGAATAGGTAATCCACCGCAAACTTAAAAAAAAAAAAAAAAAAAAAAAAAAAAATAATAATAATAATGTGAAGAAACCAATATCTTCTGATGTTTACATGGTACTTACAGCATGTACTTCTTTGATTACAGAAAATGACAGGGATAAACGACATCAATGAAGGGGGGGGGGGGGGGGGCACGGGAACGAGGTTATCCTAGAATGAAAATATTTCACGCGAATTCCAGTATTAGAACAGAATATCTTAAAGCATTACCCAATTCCATCTTCTGGTACGTACAGTATTAGCACACAATATCTTTATGTACAAATTCTTTCTTCTGGTAAGTGGCACCAACACGTTACTGTGGGACTTCTCTACGATCAATGGAGTCTTCTGGTAGAATGGTTAATGGTTAAAGGCAAAATAAATGTGCTAGACATCTAAGGTCATGTAGCACTATAGTTAATGTTAGTGAAGGGTGTTAGTGATTAGTTGTTAAAGCAGGGTTAAGGAATTGGTGAGTGAATGGGTTAGGGTCGGATGAGGTAATGTAAAGGGGTTAGATCAAGTGAAGGATACATATGCGTTTGAGGAAGGAAAATTCTGGTAGAATTAACTACTTAAAGACCACCAATTCTTGAAGACTAAAGTTGGAAGAGTTATGTTGCAAAAGGCGGAAGGAATTCGTGAGCTCTTAGTTGAACTCTTACTCCAACTCTTGGATTTAATGAAAGTCTTTGGGGGTCATTTCGAAATCTCTGGGCATCTGAAACCGACATACGTGAAAAGCAGGATTAACAAACATTAAATTTAACAACGCAAGACCGATATTAAATCGGCTGTAAAGGGTAATTCAAATTGTTAGGGATAAAGTTGAAATCATAAGTACTGGGTCAGCTATGTCCATATCAGTGAGGCTTACATTTCACCTGTTTGAATTAGAGTAGATTAAAGTTCACTTGATCTGAAATGGATAAAGTCGAATTAATTAGGACTGGTATAATTAACATTCATATTGCTGTTTTATTTTTTCTTCTTGATTTATCGAACAGGAGTTTCTTACGATTTTCCTCTGTCATCTCTCAGTCTGGTGGAAGCAGCTAATGGTTAATGGTTAAAGATTAAAAGCAAAATGTGCTAGACATCTAAGGTCATGTAGCACTATAGGAAGGTACAGTAAAGGAGTTGATGAATGTTTTGGTTAAGGTAGGGTTAGGTTAGGGGGATTAAATCAAGTAAAGGATGTGTATGCGTCTGAGGAAGGAGAAAAGGTTGTCAAAGCAGAAATTGTGAGATTCTGTAAGGGTGTCTGATAGGTTGGGAGGTCGGTGGAGGGAGGATAGGTGGGGGAAAGCAGAGGTACGGGCTGCATCAAAGCATGGGCAGGACAATAGAATGTGTGGAACTGAAAGAGGGACATTTCATAGAGAACATAGGGGCGGATCAGAACGTGACATCAGATAGAAGTGTGTTAGATGGGTGTGGCCGTCTCCCAACGTCTGTTCCGATGGAATGGAGCTGACCAGGGGCCGGATACTCAAAACAGTTTACAATGTGTATCTCACCACGGAGCCGTTACAATGTCGTAAGGCTCCGAAGGCCATGCTCGAAACAAAATTAGCCGCCATGTTAAGACATCAAACATTGTAAAGTACCTTGTAAGTTACAACTGCTCCGCGGCTCTCGTACGGGTTTGAAACCGGATATAGTACGGTTTATTTCTCGATTACTAAGTCGACAGAAACCTTTATTTGACAGTAACATACCTTTTCCATATTTAATACCGGGGAATTTCAATTGTTTAGCATATTCTTTGTTTTCCATGCATTGCTGTTATCTTGAATTAAATATAAATTGACTGTAAATTGAGTTGACAGACGACAAACAACAATGTTTTGGTGGCTGCTCATTTCCATGACCGAGCATAGCAGCGTGAAAGACATTATTATAGGGAATCATTAGTTTCTCTCAATGAAGAGGATAAACATTTATTGCGATATCACAAAGCATGCTAGTGTATCTGCCTGTTCATTACCGAGGATTCTGACATGGCCGGGCACCCAGCAAAACCTGATAATTGTATGGTGTGTGGACAGTTCTAGGATCTTACACACAAGGGGACTGGTCGAGTGAATAGACTTTATGAGAGTTAATGAGTTACGGGAGTCAGTAAAAATAGTGAAAGAGGAAGAAGGGAGTGGGTATATGTGTTTTAAGGCAAAAATGCGTGCGAACAGGTCTGTAGTAAGGACTGGATTCAGGAGGGAGGGGGTATTTGAAAGTGCGAGTTGGGAAGGTTACAACAAAACCAGCACCAGAAGTAGATTTCGAGCCATCAGCGTAAACATGAATACTGGAGGAATGAATGGAGACATGGTCAAGGAAATGGGCGAGAAGAATAAAAGGGGAGATATCTGATTTTGGTGGGTCAGGGAAAACAGAAGAGCAAATATGGGGGTAAGGTATAAGCTATTGAGGAATGGAATGGGCAGAAAACGGAAGAAGTCGGAGATAGGGTAAAGAAGGAATGGGAGAGGAAGGTATACATGCGAATGGAGAAAGGAGTAGGTAAACGTGGAGAAGAAGCAAAGATGGGAAGAAGGAATCGTGGGATAGTTAGTCTGGTGAGGGAAAGTGGTTGGAATCGAGCATAGCATCGGAGAGAGAGAAGGGTACGGCGTCGAGAGAGAGATGGCATATCTGACTCAGTGTACAGGCTCTCAACTGGAGAGGAGCGGAAGGCA
>NC_061860.1:3585870-3595870 GCF_019202785.1 Penaeus chinensis
GGTGAAGGGATAAGGAAAGGGGAGAGGTGATGGGTCATGGGAGAGGTGATGGGTCATGGGCCGTTATGAGGGAAGTCATAGGCTGTTCGAGGGGACGCTGGGACACACGAGGGACTGCGAGGGGAAACGTAAATCAATTTCTCCAGTGGGGGGAAAAAACAAAAAAAAAATCCCGCTCCCAAATTTCAAAAACAGGACACAAAAGATATAACGAAGTCGAAGGGGGAACGAGAAGGAAAGGTTTAAAAAAAGGGGGGGGGGGGAATATAATCACTTTATAAACTTATTCTCCTCTCGAACGTCAAAACGCCCAACCTTTCTTCAAGAGGACGAAAAGCCAACAGACAACACATAAATCCGCCTAGAGTGATGAGATCCCATCTATGGACTACTTGACTCGTGGTTCTAGGTAACCGAACACACATGCGTGTTTATAATCACGTATTTCTCCCACCTCTAACTACCGAAGCAAAAGGATGACTATATCACAGGTTGAAAGGTTACACGAGCGTCTCCAGATAGTGTTTACCGTATAACTAACACCTAATACTTGTGCAGCTAGAAGTTTAACTACAGAAATGTCAGCCTTCATCCTTGCAGTTTGGGTGTCAAATGAACACATTTCCCATGGGTGTTGAAGTCGTAAATTAGCCTATTTCTTCTCAATGTGTTAATAGTCTTGGTGTTGAACAGGATTGCCAACATATCCTCCACTCGTGCTGAACAGTGGTACCAACATAGAACCTACAACTATCTCATGCATTCCAGGGATCTCAACACCATTATTCATTTGGTGCTTTTGGCAACAGTTGCGTTTCTCCAGTGGATAAGATCTAACTTTGAAATAGAAAAAATGTATCAAAGAGAGAAATAATTATACATTTGGGCTAGATTTGATTTTTTTTCTTCTTCTTTTTTTGCTTGTGGGAAATATGGAAGGTTTCCATAAGAATGTGTGTGTTTGCATACATCCGCATGCACGTATGTATGTAATGTATATATGAATGTATCTGTATGGTCTTCCCAGTGTGCTACGGCTCTAATTGTGCTTTCATCTTCCTACTAGACAGAGCTCGACAGCCACACCGGAATGCTAAGTTCGAAGAAAAATACAAACGAAAAATGTACCTCAAAAAAAAAGAAAAAGAAGAAAAAAAAAATCACAGAAGATTAAAACAATTTCTGTCCAGTCAAGATTTTATCCGACGAACAGCTGCAGTATCGTTTCCCTGGCATCGGGGTCTTTGATAAGCTCGTTTCGTGGCATTCAGTAACTCAGGCATCGGGCATTGTGTCGGTGGGGACAACTTGGAGAATCAGCTGGAAGAAGGTCGTCAGGTGACCTGTGTGGGAAGGGAAGGTTATTATAATTGGTGCTTGTAGTAGTGTGAGTAAAAACAAAGCAGTAGTGGTAGTGGTAGTTGTAGTAGTATTGTAGTAATGGTAGTTGTACAATAAGAATAGCAGCAGAAGTAGCAGCAGCAGCAGTAGTAGCAGCAGAAGTAGCAGCAGTAGTAGTTTTAGTTTAGTCCTTTATTGTGATATGGTGGCAGCGGTGGTATCATAATTATCAAAGTCCTCACCGTCATCATATTTCAGTATCTCATTTACCACCACCACCATCACCATCTAAGAACATCACTACTGTTATCAGCAGCAGCATTATATCTCGATCAATATCATTATTCCTGTTATCTCTTTACTACTGCTACCAACACTGACTCTGCTTTAAATACTACAGCATAAGTACTAATACTACAAGTCATATATACTGTTTTTATATTACTAATTTCCTATTATCAACACTAGTTTCATCACATATTTCCTACATATTTCCATTCTCAACTTCCCATATATTATTTCGCAAATTGGACTTTAAATTCTCTATTTTTTCAAGCATGATAAAACAAGGGTTAACAGATTACCAGATCAATAACAATAATAATAATAATAATAATAATAATATAAATAATAATAGCAATAGTAATAACATTAATAATAATGTGAATAATAATAATAATTACAACAATAATAATGATGATAATAATAATAATAGTAATAACAATAATAATAATGATGATAATAGCAACAACAACAACAACAACAACAACAACAATAATAATAATAATAACACTAATAATAACAAGCCCGTTTACGCACCCATGCCTGGGACGCTCTTCTTGAAGTAGACGAAGGGGAAGTAGAACACGAGGCCAGCGAGGATGAAGAGGCTGGCGTACAGGTACTCGATCTGTGGGGAGTCGATGATGGGGCCGACGACGAGGTAAATGGAGATGACGAGGACGATGACCGGGATGATGATGGGGACCTGTTAGGAGAAGAGGAGAAGACGAGAAGGGGAGTCAGTGGCGAGGAATTATTTCAAGAGATTGTGGCGGTGATTTTATCTAATGGTTAAGAATGGTCTGTATAATTATAATACTGATTGGCTTGATGATATAATGACTATAATATTGATTTGTATGATAATATGAAGGCCAAAGTAATAATCTGATCAAATAGTTCAGTCATTAACATAATGCCTGATAATTGAGAAAAAAAAATAATGACTTGTTCTAATAATAATTATAACAATCACAGTAAGGTTGCCTGGAAGAGGGAGACAGAGGGAAGGACGTGGAAGGAGGGAAAAAAAGAGAAGGGGAAAAAAGGAGAGGGAGGGAGGGAGGGAGGGAGAGAGAAAGAGAAAGAGAGAGAGAGAAAAAAAGAGAGAGAGAAAGAGAGAAAGAGAGAGAGAGAGAGAGAGAGAGAGAGAGAGAGAGAGAGAGAGAGAGAGAGAGAGAGAGAGAGAGAGAGAGAGAGAGAGAGAGAGAGGGGGGGGGGGGGAGGGAGAGGGAGAGGGAGAAGGAGAGAGAAAGAGAGAAAGAGAGAGAGAGAGAGAGAGAAGAGAGAAAATAAGAATAAGCAAGAAACAAAAAAAAAGACCCAACCGAAGGCTCATTTTGCGACGAACCAAATCTAAAAAAAAAAAAAAAAAAAAAAAAGAGAACAAAAACGCAACAAACACCCATCCCCCCTCCCCCTCTTTACCCCCCCCTCTCCTCCCCCCCCCTAACTGACCTTATACGGCCTGGGCACGTCCTTCATGGTGCGCCGCATGATGATGAGGGCCAACATAGCGCCCCCGTAGAAGATCCAGGCGGTGAAGCTGAAGAAATCGATGAGGGAACCGATGTCGGAAGGAATCACCATCATCAGCGCGATGAAGGCCTGGAAGGAGGAGGATGGTGAGGATGGTGAGAAGGTGGTGAGGGTGAGGGTGATGGTGGTGATGGTGAGGGTGGTGGTGAGGGTGATAAAGGTTATGGTGGTGATGGTGGTGATGGTGATGGTGGTGAGGGTGATGGTGATAAAGGTGATGGTGGTGGCGGTGGTGAGGGTGAGGGTGAGGGTGATGGTGGTGATGGTGATAAAGGTGATGGTGATGGTGATAGCGGTGGCGGCGATGGTAATGGGGATGATGATGGTGATGATAATGCTAATGATAATAATGATGATGATGGTGATAGCGGTGGGGGCGATGGTGATAGGCATGGTGATGATGGTGGCGGCGATGGTGATAGTGATGATGAGGATGGTGATGGCGATGATGGTGGTAGTGATGGTGACAGTGATAGTGATGAGGATTACGATGGTGATGAAGATGATGATGATGGTGATAGCGGTGGTGGTGATGATAAATAATGGAGATGATAGCTATGACGATGATGATAGTGATCATGATGACGACAAATGCATTTACTTCGATCAATGTAATTTTTCTTTTTTGTGTGTGACTCTTTTCATGTTCTAGATCCGGTGATCCATTATATCCTTCCACTCATGCATATAAAGCTAAACGTGGCATATATACACACATACACACATTCACATATACCTATACATATATGTACGTATGCATACATGATTCCCACACGTCTTAGACTCACGTTGAACAGGAGTGCAGGCGACGGAGTGAGTTTCTTAGCGTGGACATAAGACAGCACGTCGACCATGTGGCCTTCTCTTGCCGCCACGAAGCACAGTCTGTTGGGGAAGGAGGGGGAGGGGGGAAGGGTGGAGGGGAGAGAGGGGGGGAGAGGGGGAAGCCTGGGTGAGTAGGGGTTCGAGACACGTGTAGGAATTCGCTTGATCTTATGACCCTTTTTTGAATTTTTTTTTTTTTTTTTTTTTTTAGGTAGAGGGACTTTTGATTTTAGTTTCATTTCTGAGATTTTTTTTGATTTTTTATACTGTACTTTATAAACTGTGGCGAAAGGTTGTTTCATTATTTTATATTAAAATAAAACAGCTGTTTATATCAAGTGTGCCAAGCGGTTTCATTTGTCCATTAAAAATGGCTGTTTATATCAAATAAATGAAGCACACAAAAGTTACATTCATGCTGGCAAATAAAACAAAATATATCAGGCTTTAAATAAAAAATGACATTACTAAATGTATCAAAATGTATCAGAACACATGTGAGCATACGAAGAAAATTGAACAAGAGAAAATATAAATAAAAAAACACGAAAAACACACACACAAATTCTTTTCGTAATTAGTACAGGAACTAAAGACATACAAGGCAAAACCGGTGCTCTACACAACAAATAATTCAAGAGTAATGTTTAAGAAAACATGTAAAGCGAAGATAAAAGAAGTTGCAAGTTGACTAAAACATACACATCAGCGAATAAATAAATATATATCTATTATTAAATCAAACATTACTTAATATAGTTGCGAGAAAATAATAGCGTCACAATTTGCCGCTTAAGTCCCAAACTGTACACTACAATATATATATATATGTGTGTATGTATGTATGTATATATATATGTATATACATTATATATACACAGTATATGTACATATATATACATACATATATATATAAATATATATATATATGTACATATGTATATATATATGTACATATGAATGTCTGTATATGCATAATATATATATATATATATATATATATATATATATAAAAACATATATACTGGGTATCCAAATCTACATCACTATCAAATACAACCAAAAGAAAACGACGGCCTAAAGGTAATAAACAATCCAATCTCACAATTCTGTTGTCATGCGAAGTAAAATACAGTAAAATATAAGTCATGCGGAGAGAGAGGGAGACGAAAAGAGAAAAGAGAAAGAGAGGACAGTAAAAGACGAAGCAAAAGATGAACCAGAAACAGCAAAAAGGAGAAAAAGAGAAAGAGAGGACAGTAAAAGACGAAGCAAAAGATGAACCAGAAACAGCAAAAAGGAGAAAAAGAGAAAGAGAGGACAGTAAAAGACGAAGCAAAAGACGAACGAGAAACAGCAAAAAGGAGAAAAAAGAAAACAACAACAGCACACGCAGGCGGAGCTAAGCTAAATCAGACGAAGGAGCATCCGCGCTACCTGCCCGACGTGAAAGCCGTTCCGTTGGCGGCGCCGAAGGTGGACAGGGTGACCGCGAGGGGCATGAGGAAAGCTGCCCACCCAAGAACGCGACTCCCGAAGGTCTAGTGACGGAGGGAGGTCAAGGTCAGTATCAAAGGAGTCGTCTTCAATATGGGAGTCGATAAAGTTATTTAATACGTGTGGGTATGGTGTCATTTCTCGTCTGGAGTCGATAAGGTTGGTTGTAGACGAGGGAAATTGGGTAAATGGCAGAGAGTCGTCTGAAAAGGGAGTCATTTCCTATCTGGGGTCGATATCAAGGTTTTTTGAGGAGGTGGAGTTCAATAAGGGGGATTTTAGGGTTATTTTTTATCCATAATGAGGTTCGGAGAGGAGGGAGCTTAGGTCAGCATCAATGGGGGGCGTATTCAATAAGTCATTTCTTATCTAGAGTCGGTAAGGTTGTTTAATAAGTGAGATTATATGTCATTTCCTACCCAGGGCCGATCTTTCTTTTTTTTTTTTTTGTAGAGGAGGGGTATCAGGCCATTATCGTGGGGGAGTTTAATAAAGAGAGTCCAGTCCTATCTAGAGTAAGGTCAGTATTTTTGAGTCGTGTTCAATAAGGGAGTCATGTCTCATCTAGAGTCAATAAGTTGTTCGTTTATCACAAACTCGTTTACTGAGGGTCACTTCTTATCTGTTAATACCAAGTTTTGTTTCCAGATGTGTGAGCTTAAGTCAACTTCACAGATTCATTCCATAAAGGAGGTTCTAGAGTAATTTCCCATCCACAGTCAATAATAATAAAACATGTGTTCTTCGGTAGAAATCTTTCTTGCGTCAATATTACGTGACAGAGGAGGAAGCTCACGTCAACATCACACGGTCAAGGAAGACATGACAGCCAGCATGCTTTTAGAATCGACTTTACACTATTCCGGCGTCGACATATCAGTAATCCTGAGCTTATGTATTCTGGCGTCGACATACCGTGTCCATTAGCGAAGAGAGCTTAAGTGCATATCACAAAAAGTCGAGAAGAAAGCAAAAGAACGCGATAATCTCCGTGGTCGCTTCGAGAGTGAAATTCTTGCGTCGTTTCGCAAAAAAAAAAAAAAAAAAAAAAAAAAAAAAAAAAAAAAAAGATCGTTTTCATAAGCCATTCTGGGATAGAAGGTTCAGATAGAGAGGGAGAGATTCGAGTCAGCATCACGAGGTCAAAATGTAGTAACTTACTAAAATCCGAGTCGATTTTACTTTTTTTTTTTTTAAGAGTCGACGTATTTACGACTTCCGACTTAATGTCTTTCTGTAATACAGTGGTTTGGTAACTCATTTTCCCGCCAATATACCAGGTCTTGTTGGCGGAGGAAGCAGCTAGTCAGATATTTCTCTCAACAGGGGAAACAACGGATTCTAGAGGCGTTCAAATAAATAGGAATTCTAGAGTCGATTCAAGGCGATGCTCGTTCCTTAAACAGCTAAAAAGTCGACAAGACGAGAAATGAACCTGATTATTACAAACGCTAATCGAAAAGTAAATAAAACAATTCTGTAGGCCAAATTCCAAATAATAATAATTTAGTTTACTGTTATTTTTATATGAATAATAATAATAATTCTAAAACTATGAGATAAAACAAACGACCACTGGAGTCACTCACTCAAACAATACACTTTGGAAACGCTAACATTTAAGGACTATCATCTCCCGATCGTGACCCGTAAATAGTGTTTACTTCGCTTTCAAATTTCAGCTGAGTTCATTTGCCTCGTTTTTGAACCGAAGTCGGTCTAAACCAGAAGTTCACAATCTAGGGGCAAGGGGTACTTTGGGGGGGGGGGGGGGCGGTGCATGGAGCAATATGAACATTAAACTGAACTTTACCTCACTTATAGCACCTAAAATTATTTCTCACATATCAATGAACTGAAATCTTTCCACAGAGTGTCCTTGTCCCGTAGCTATTGACACCATCACACCATTCATAACTGAAATAACTAAAACAATAACTGAAAAGTCTGAAAAGATGACAAAAACTGATCGGGGTCCATGGAAATTGATTACACACTGGTCGGAGCCGCGGAACGAAACCGGCTGCGAACCACTGGTCTGAACCAAATCGCAAAATGGTTCATAAGCCAAAGTCGGTCTAACTTTCGTGGGTAAATCGGTCCATATGAGTTTATTTGATCTGCCTCTATATAACTCCCCCCCCCAACCGCCGCTCACCTAAAAGGTTAATAATATAGAAAGTAAAGCGTTGCCATAATGTGAGATTTGAGCTATGCATTCTAATGAGCTGTCTTGTTGTTTCGTCACATTATCCAACACTGTTTTATTTCATTTTCCTTTGGCAAATTCTTCTTAATTAATCTTCGTCTTAATCTTCAATACATTTTTCTATTTCTTCTTCTTCTTCCTCTTCTTCTTCTCCATAAAAATCGCAAAAAAACGAGAGAAAAACAGATGTCGCTTTCATACCAACATTAAATAAAAAATAAAAAAAGGAAAAAAGGAGAAAAAGAAAAAAAGGAAAAAAAAGGAAAAAAGACAATAGAAAAAAAAGAAAAAACGAATATATAGACACCACAATAACCCGAAAATAACACGCCACCGAGATAGAAAAAGAAAACAAAAAAAAACAAAAAACAAACGCGGAGGACAAAAGAGCGCGGAAATAAAGGCAGAGATATAAAAAGGAAAAGAATGGAAATTAATTTTTAAAAAGGCAGTAAAAGAACAAAGACGATTTCCATGACACCGACGCCGTTAAAAGCAAGAAAAGATCACCATAGAAAATATAAAAGAAAATAAATACACAAGTGATAGAAAACGAGTATTCTGGAATTAAGTGAAATGTACAAATAAATAAAAATAAAAAATATAAAAAAAGAGTGATCTAAACAAATAAATAAACTATATTGATGTAACAAAAAAAAAATAAAAATAATTGTGAATACGCGAGAAAGAAATCAAACGAACCTAAAACCAAAACCGAAAAAAATGACCTGAAACGAAAAACGAGACAGAACTGAAACAACCTTTCTTAAATAAAACAATTAAAAGTAATAAAACAAAAACAAAACAAAAACACAAACCTTCCAGCAGTGAAACAGGACCCATTGGCTGATCCAAAAGTCGACATAACCACGGCGATGATCATTACAACCTGCCCGGCCTGTCCCATGAGACGGTCGCCAGCCAACTACGGTCATACACACACAGTTCAGACTATATATAGGGGTGAGGTTGTCTACGTATACATGGGAAATACGGTACATGGACCGTACATTGTGTTAAATAGGTTTGGTTCTCAAATGGTTTCAGACCAGTTATGTAAAGATATTTAAATAACGGAGCAAAAAAAAAAATTATTTCAGATATAATTATAAGAAACTCCATGCAATATGAAAAAAAACAATTATAAACCAGTTGAGAACCAAGGGGGGGACTGCTAACATACATAAGAACTACGGTACAAAATATAAAAGAAAATGTGAAGTACGGTACAAAATATTAAAAGAGAATGGGAAATACGTAACTAAATATTAAAAGAAAATGGGAAATACGTTACTAAATATTAAAAGACAATGGGAAATACGGTACAAAATATACAAGAAAATGGGAAGAAAAGTTAAAACTATAAACATAATACAGGATTTCCTTACGTTTGTTTGTGTGTGTGTCTGTGTGTGTATGTGTGTGTATGTGTGCGTGTGCGTATGCGTATGCGTATGTGTATGTGTGTGTATGTGTATGTATGTGTATGTATGTGTATGTATATGTATGTGTATGTATATGTATGTATGTATGTATATGTGTATGTGTATGTGTGTGTATACGTGTGTATGTATACGTGTTACCAAAGAAAAGGGAAAACAAATCTGCAAACTAAAAATAAAGGAAATTAATAACCATGCGGGGAAAAAATAATAATACACATTCTAAATACTACAAAATAAATAAACTTAAAGGAACTCTATTCTAAACAAAACAAAAAAATACAGTTAAACAAAAACTAAGTGCTAAAAAAAATCTGTTTTTTTATACTAATACCCACAATCACTCAGATATACACTCACACACTCATTATTCTCAAAGCTTAATTAACTCAATAACAGTTATTCCAGAAAGAGATCAATACAAAATGAATAAAAAAGAATAAATAATAATAATAATGATAATGACCATAACAAAATAATGATGATAATGATACTAATAATAATAATAATAATAATTTACGCCATATAATCAAATATCACTTTCCATTTGCACAAAATAATATAAATTTCTATTTGTCTCTGACTCTCCCAGCTCTGGCATTGAAGCGTGTTTTCAAAATCCTTTACTGTTCACATGTTCAGCCGGAAAAAAAAAAAATACCATGAACAAAACATTTCAAATAAAATCACGCGACTTCGTATGAACAAACGTTCGTATTTGTTCATTCAAGGAACACTTCCACGTCAAAATGAAACTTTTCTTTTTCCATGTCAGTCAAAAAAAAAAAAAAATAATAATAATAATACTATTTAAATAATACTATTTAACGCAAAAAAAGGTCGTATGTCGAGCAAATAACAAGTA
>NC_061860.1:3600870-3605870 GCF_019202785.1 Penaeus chinensis
AATTAGGCTCTACTTCATCCATAAAAAAAATGAATAAATAAAACTACAGGATAAGATGAAAAGCTTATGCAGGTTATAATATTTGTACTATTTTGCTTCTGGGATTACACAGTCAGCAACACGACTAGGTGAATAGGGAGTGCAGGGTTAAAATAAAAATGAAGAGGGGGAAATACAAATAATATCAATAACATTCTACGCAATGGAAACTAATATTAATAACGATAACTTAACAAAAAGATGTCACTCAAATATCCACACACAGGATATATGCGTGTGATGTATATCAAGCTGAAAATAACAAAATAAACCAAACACAAAAGACACTGTCAGGTAATGAGACAAATTCATGCAAAACAAAAGAACACAATAGCATAATAACTGTAAAAAGCAAAATTATAAAACACTGAAAAAAACAAAGGTAAACATTAACTAAGATACACAAGCTTAAATTGTCCTGAAAAAATAATTGTCTATTTATATGACGAAAATATCACTACGCATGCTGGAAAAAGACTGGCATGTACATCTGAAATAAAAGTCTGAAGCAAAATAAATCTAGAATAAGAAGTCATATTATTACAAAACGGCACACATCACACAAAAACTAAAAAAAATGTGCAACATAAATTAAAAGGAAAGAAAAGCTAGAGCAAGCAAGGTTGGAACGTGCAGGAAGGAAATCCATTTTCTTTGAAGGCGACACGGAATGGCAGAAAACGGGAATTCTTTTTTTATAGCGACACGGAATGACAGAAAACGGAAAATCTTTTCATGGCGACACGGAATGACAGAAAACGGGAAATCTTCTCATGGCGACACGAAATGACAGAAAACGGGAAATCTTTTCATGGCGACACGGAATGACAGAAAACGGGAAATCTTTTCATGGCGATACGGAATGACAGAAAACGGGAAACATTATAAATCAAAGAACAGACATAAAATCTTGGAAGTTCTTTTTATATTCAAGTTCCCTTCTTCTTTCATCTTGACATTTTTATCTCAGCTTCTTGATCTTGCTTCTTCTGACTTTCATATCTTGGATTTCAGTTTTTCTTTTATTTCCTTTCATATCTTTGAATTCTGTTTTTTTTTTTTTTTTTATTTCCTTTCATCTCTTTCATCAGTTTTGCTTTCAACATTTGTTTGAAATCTTCCTTCAGGATAACTGTTATGTTCTCTTCAATCTGTCTATACCTATCTATATCTATACACAGTATCTATCAATATATATTTATATACTATCTATATACTATACTCTATCTATGCCCATGTTTTGGAATATACTCATGACCATACTCCAAAAAGAAACGAAAAAAATATCTCCATCCCTCTTTTAACCTTACTTCCTAAAATAAGAATATTTAAAAAATGATAATATGAATAAATAAAAAATAATATAAAACGCCCACGGTCTGTTCTCCCCTCTCTGTCTCCCTTTGTTATGGACGCTGGTCATCAATCTTCCTCTGCTCATCCTCACACACGCCCATTTAAGGCATCCTAGCATACCCGGGCTACCCCTACCCCCCCACGCCTACCCACGCCCATCCTTTCCCTAAATCAATATTCGTCTGCAACCCCGTCCCACCCACCCACCCACCCGCCCCCATACCAACGCACCTAAATGCTAACCCCATCAGATCTCTCCCTCAGTTACCCACACCCTTCCATACCCACACCCACACGACCACCTACCCAACGGACCTACCCTGACCTACCCACACCCCCCCCCCCTTCCATACCCACCCCCACCAAACTTATCCCACACCCACATCCACCCTATCCTTCCCCCTCCCATACCCACCCCTACGCCCACCCTATCCGTCCCTCCCCCCTCCCATACCCACACCCACATCCACCCTATCCGTCCCCCTCCCCCCTCCCATACCCACACCCACGCCCCCCGTATCCGTCCCCAGCCCACACTCACCTATGGTCAACGCCCCCAGCAGCTGGATAGCCGTCAGAGGTGGTTCACAGTCGGACGCGAAAGCCTCCACCAAGTACTTGGAGAAGGAGAGGCAGATAATGGCTAACATGGCAGGCTTCAAAATGATAATGGACACCCAGGCGAACAGGAACGCCGGAAGATGCCCGAAAGCCGTCATGAAGTACGTATGTTCCGCCCCTGAGGAGGGTATCATGCAGCCTAGCTCCACGTAACACAATGCGCCTGGTGTCGGTGGTGTTGGTTCGTGCATGTTGCAAAAATGGGGGGGGGGGGGGGGGGGGGGGGGGGGGGGGGGGGGAGGGGAGGGGGGAAAGAGGGGGTGGGTGGGTGGGGGGGGGGATTGACGCCATGTGTGTATGTTTTAGGGGATGGGTATGAAGTGGCATGCGGTGACGTAGTGTAAAAGGGTCATACGAGAGTGACACCACATATGTATTTATAATACATGTGTACATATATGAACATATGTACATGCGACGCAATGAACAGGCGTTTTATATATATTTATATATATATATATATATATATATATATATACACATACATAATACGATCGATAACATGAAAGATAGCAATAAGACAAAAAAAAAATCATAATAAGAATTAAAAAAAAAAATAAAAAAAATAAAAAAAAAACAGACAACACCCAGGTGGCGGAAATATGTACAATATTTTTTTTTTTTCAACAATTGCAGCGACGTCAGCAGAGCCGTAAAGACCACCCGCAGACGGACCGGCCGAGGAGGAGGTGGAGGCCGCACCACACAGCATTGGCGGCAAAATTGAAGAAATCCCGCAGAGTCCAGGAGAAGGAAGCAGGAAAGAAAGGGTGAGAAAAAAGATAACAGTTATGTGTGCTGCATAGATAAGGATAACAAAAGGTTAAAGATAACAATGGTTAACCCACAGACTGCCAAGCATTGTGTGTATATATATATATATATATATGTATAAGCCTAAGGCACCACCACCTACACGCAAGTTAAAAATATCTTTAATACCATAAAATTACTTTTTCTAGCATTTAAATACCATTTTTATAAGGATCTACGCATTTTCTTGGATCAATTTAAGTAGTTTAACCAAGAAAAAAATGAAAAATAGGTGGCAGTGCTCTAGGCCTACTCTAGCTTGCAGTAAAGGGTT
Source organism: Penaeus chinensis (assembly GCF_019202785.1). NCBI lineage: Eukaryota > Metazoa > Arthropoda > Malacostraca > Decapoda > Penaeidae > Penaeus > Penaeus chinensis. Next base: position 3,603,974 of record NC_061860.1, read on the forward strand.
AAAAAATCATGAAGACGGTGCCTCGCTTCCTCCAGACCAGCGCCTAGTCAACTGTATGTAGGCCTATATTCATATGACAATAACACGACGATATAACATGGAATATATTGCAATACATCAAACCACTGCCTAAAGAGAGAGAAAAATAGTCAATGGCGATGATGATAATGATGATAATAACAGCAATTATTGTAGTGATGATAATGATAATGACAGTGGCAGCTACATAATGATAACGACAATGATAATAACAATAATAAGAATAAGCATTACCAGTAATGACTGATAATAATGATGATATTAATTACCAACAGTAACCATAATAATACCCATGATAATGATAATAACAACAAGACAATAATTATACGAATACATGCTGCCTAAAAGTAAGAAACAAGAGAAGAAAAATAAGATAAATAATCACCAACAACAGCAGAAAACCTGTGAAGAAGAATAAAGATTATTATCACCGTGATTCACGTGAGAACCATTTTTTTTTTTTTTTTTCTTTTTTTGTAAAGCCTTCCTGACCCGTACATGTTATCGACCTATTTTCACCAAATATTTCTCTAGTTCTTATTATCTTCTCAGTACAGCTTTATCTTGTCGTAGTTCTGTAATATGGTAGCGTGTTAAAATGTTAATAATACATCGAGAGAGAGAGAGAGAGAGAGAGAGAGAGAGAGAGAGAGAGAGAGAGAGAGAGATAGAGAGAGAGAGAGAGAGAGAGAGAGAGAGAGAGAGAGAGAGAGAGAGAGAGAGAGAGAGAGAGAGAGAGAGAGAGAGAGAGAGAGAGAGAGATAGAGAGAGAGAGAGAGAGAGAGAGAGAGAGAGAGAGAGAGAGAGAGAGAGAGAGAGAGAGAGAGAAAGAAAGAGAGAAAGAGAGAAAGAGAGAAAGAGAGAAAGAAAGAAAGAGAGAGAGAGAGGGAGAGAGTGAAAAGAGAGAGAGAGAAAAGAGAGAAAGAAAAGAGAGAAAGAGAGAAAGGAGAGAGAGAGAGAGAAAGAAAAGAGAGAAAGGAGAGAGAGAGAGAGAGAGAGAGAGAGAGAAAGGAGAGAGAGAGAGAGAAAGAAAAGAGAGATAGATAGATAGATAGATAGAGAGAGAGAGAGAGAGAGAGAGAGAGAGAGAGAGAGAGAGAGAGAGAGAGAGAGAGAGAGAGAGAGAGAGAGAGAGAGAGAAGAGAGAGAGAGAATACACACACAACTGCACTACCAAACATATATAGAAGTCACAAAATCTACGGCGCCGCAACCCGCATTTCACAACACCAGTCGAACTCGGGTGGGGGAAACCTGCGACGGAGAAGAAAAATAAAGGAAATGAAAAGAAAAATCATCATTACCCTCCTCGACACAAAGGCACAAAAAAAAACACCATAAACTCACCGATAATCCGTTGACCGCCACCCCCTCTCAAAAAAAAATATAAAAAAAATAACGAAACAAAAACAATAAACAAATAAATAAAATAAAATTAACCCCCCATCCTAAAAAAAAAACATAATAAAATCGAAAACCTCATGAATCATTATCCAAAATCACCCTCATCATACCCTCATCATACCCTTGCTAACTTACCCAGCAGGGAGAGCAGACCGCACGCTGCCCATATAATGAGACTGAGGCCGACGCTTCCTGTGCGCTCCAGCAGGCCTTTTGGACTTACGAAAATTCCCGAACCTGTAGAGGAAGGAGGGGGTGAGTGGGGGTGAGTTGGGGGGGGGGGGTAAGTGGGGGTAAGTGGGGGTGAGTTGGGGGGTAAGTGGGAGTGAGTTGAGGGGGGTAAGTGGGGATGAGTTGGGGGGTAAGTGGGGGGTGACTTGGGGGGGTTTGGCGGGGAAAAGTGGGGGCAGAGGGAGAAAGGGGTAAGTGGGGGGGAGGGAGTAAGAGGTGAGTG
>NC_061860.1:3612716-3617716 GCF_019202785.1 Penaeus chinensis
CTCTCCCCTTCCCCTCCTTCTACCCCCCCTCCCCCCTTTTCCCCTCACTCTCGGGATTCCGCAAATGCTTCCCTCATATGGTAACCACAACAAACTTCGGTTCTTGTCCTTTAGAATGAGACCACACGTTCGCTCGTTTTCGGGTTATCGATTACCTCATGAACACGTAGAGGAAAGACGCACATTAATGGATGCAAACGCGCGCACTCGTTCGCTGGCTTGCTGTCTCGCTCGTTCTGGGACGAACGAACGAATGAATGTATTAATTAATGAATGTATGAATAAACGAAAGGACAAACGAATGAACGAACGGACTAACGAACGGACGAACGAACGAATGAATGAACGAACGAACGAACGAACTCACTCATACACACTGGTAGCAATATAGGTAGCATGACATCAAGATAGATAAAACAAAAAAAATAAAAAAAGATGAATGCGAATAAATATAAACCAAAAGACAGAAAAGTAGATAAAAAGGCCTATATTTTTTTCTCTCCCTCTCTCTCTCTCTCTCTCTCTCTCCCTCTCTCTCTCTCTCTCTCTCTCTCTCTCTCTCTCTCTCTCTCTCTCTCTCTCTCTCTCTCTCTCTCTCTCTCTCTCTCTCTCTCTCTCTTTTTATTTTTATTTTCCTTTCTCTTTTTCTCTCTCCTTCTCACTTTCTCTCTCGCTTTGTCTTCTTTTTCTTTTTCTTTCTCTTTTCGCTCTCTTTTTCCTTGTCTCTTTTTTTCTTTCTCTCTCTTTTTCTTTCTCTCTCTCTCTTTCTTTTTCTTTCTCTGTCTCTCTCCGCAGCCATCACCACCTCACCACTTTAAACCCCCCTACCCCACCTTCCCCCCCCCCCTGACCGACCTATCAACACCCCCCCCACCTCATCACAATATACTCCCCGTGATCAATATAGGAAGGTCGAAATTACAATATGGAATTCCTATAATCTTAGTCTTTATCGACGTTAAGAGTACAGTAACCTCCCCTTTCCCCCTCCTTCCTTCCTCTCTTCCTCCCCCGTTCCCCTCCCCCTCTCTCCCTTATTCTCTGCCGTCATCTCCCCTCTCCGCCTCCCTCTCCTCCCCTCCCCCTTCCCGCCTCCCTCTCCTCTCCTCCCCGCCTCCCTCTCCTCCCCCCCCCCCCCCCCCCCCCTCCCTCTCCTCCCCTCCCCCTCCCCGCCTCCCTCTCCTCTCCTCCCCCTCCCCGCCTCCCTCTCCTCCCCTCCCCCTCCTCCCTCTCCTCCCCTCCCCCTCCCCTCTTCCCTCTCCCCTCTCCCCTCTCCCTCCTCCCTCTCCCCTCTCCCTTCCCTCCTCCAATCTACTACGTTCTATATTGGTACAAGAAATTCCATAGTCCCGTAGCGTTATTTCGGGTGATTTTGCGTGCGCTTGTGAGAAGGTTATTGCTAATGAAAGAGGAGGATTCGTGGATTAGTTCAGTTTACTTAAGATTGGATTAGGGAACGTTTTTTTAATCCGTGCACGCGTGTGTGTGTGTGTGTGTGTGTGTGTGTGTGTGTGTGTGTGTGTGTGTGTGTGTGTGTGTGTGTGTGTGTGTGTGTGTGTGTGTGTGTGTGTGTGTGTGCGCGCGCGTGGGCGTGCGTTTGCATATGTTCGTGTTTCCGCTCGCCCTTGTCTGTGAATTTCGTAAATATAAATCCACAAACAAATGCCCCGAGGCGCGTTCAAATGACCGAGGACACAAGTACTCTCCAGAATTCGCATCCACTGCCCGGAGAGTCACGTAGGATGAGAAATTCAGAGAGACCCCGTTTTAAAAGGTCGAGGAAAGGTCACAGCTTGGGGAGGCTCAAGCGAAGATTTGATTTTATTTCCACAAATGGTGAACAAGGTTTGGAAAGGCATTTAGGGGATTGATTATCTTTTTCTTTTCTTCAACTTCTTAAGGCTTTGATTTCTTATCTCTTTTGGCCTTTAGGATTTTTTTTTTTTTTTTTTTTTTATTCTCTACGTTTTTTTTTTCTTGTTATTAATATTTGTCTTTTTTTAAAGATTCCTAAAAATATACATCAAACCTGACTTATAATTAACCGAATTTATATATATATATATATATATATATATATATATAATGTATGTATGTATGTATGTACATTGTATGCATGTATCATACACATATATATATATTCATATATATTCATATATATACATACATACATACATACATACACATACACACACACACACACACACACACACACACACACACACACACACACACATACACAGACACACACATTCATATATATATATATATATATATATATATATATATATATATATATATGTATTTATACATATATATACATATATTTATGTATATATATATATTTACATATATATACATATATATCTATATATATATATAAATATATATAAGTTACGAGTTCTTTTCTGAGAAAAAATACGGGAAATGATATCATCTCTTATTCTATCCATTATCCTATTGCAGACTCAATTAGCCCCCCCCCCCACCTCCCCGCAAATAAATAAATAAATAAATACGCAGACATAAAATGAACAAGTAAAGTAAATAAACAAACAAATAAATGTACATAAACACGTATATAAGAAAAAAAAAAGTTCGAACCTCCATTATTTCGAAGCTTCACAAACGCGACAGAAATTTTGTGCGAATTCGGCGATTATTCTTCGTTAATTACCAATTATCATTAATCATTGATCATCCATTATTATCATTCACTCTTAATTATCGATTAATTATCAAATACTAACGGTCATCAACACTTGACAGGTCGTAACATGAAAAAAGAAAAAAAAAAAAAAAAAAAAAAGGATTGAATTATAAGTGTATTGAAGCTTCTAAGTATATAAGGATAATAATCCTGTGTTTTTTGGAACAGATGATAAGAAATTGTATTAATACGATTACCTGAGGGATTCACCTCAGAAGACAGTTCCTTGTCTTACCTGGAAAGAAAAAGAAAATGTAAGATTTTTTGTACTAATAGGGATAGGAATACATGCATATGGAATGGAATATTATATATAAAATCATGTGTATTACATGCAAGCACACACACACGCACGCACGCACGCACGTACACACACACACATTCTTTATTACATCATGCATACTTTCTCTTACACACATGGAATAATGATATAAGTAATAAAATTCATTGCATATATGAACACAAGAAATAATTTAGTTTAAACGTTTTACTGTCATTATTTTTACTGTCACTATTCTATTACTAAAGCTACTACTATTATTACTACTACTACTATCGCTCCCATTGTCTATAGTGGACCAACTACTACTACAACTAAAATCCACAACAATAACTACAACTACTACTAAAATTACTATCACTACTATTACTACTAATATTGTAACTACTACAACCACCACTACTACTACTACTACTATTACTACTACTACTAAAGCTACAACCACCATTACTACTACTACTACTACTGTTACTACTACTACTACTACTATTACTACTACTAAAGCTACAACCACCACCACTACTACTACTACTACTACTACTGCTACAACCCCAACCACAACCACAACCACAACTCTTACTACTACCAACCCCTCTCCCCCCCCCCCCCCCACCCCCACCCCCCATCCCAACCCCCCCAGGCTGTCTCTCGCCAAACCGTGCGTCGTAGATCATCATCAAAAGTGACTTCACTCGATGACGTCACGAAGTTTTGTTCAAGGTCACGACCTGATTTCATGCAGGATGTGACCCTCTTCGTTAAAAAAGAAAGAAAGGAAGAAAGAAAGAGAAGAAAGAAAGAATGTAAAAAAATGTCTGTTGATATTTTCGTGCAAATGTTAAAACGATTAAAAATTGCAGTCTCGTGTATGAAAATCTCATTACCATTATCCTTGTCATTATTATTATTATCATTATTGTTTTATATTCCGAGTTTCCAGTGTTTTCTAATTTTATTTTGTTTATGTGTTTATCTATTCATTCATTTATTTACTCATCTATTTATATATTTTAAGATTAAAAGCTAGCCTACGTATCATGCAGATGGCGAAATACAATAATGTATTTATCATGCACGCAATAGAGAGAGAGAGAGAGAGAGAGAGAGAGAGAGAGAGAGAGAGAGAGAGAGAGAGAGAGAGAGAGAGAGAGAGAGAGAGAGAGAGAGAGAGAGAGACAGAGACAGAGAGAGAGACAGAAAGAAAATATCATTCAGAATGTACATAAACCTTTCTACACACTCAAATGTCCAAAACATCAATAATGCACAGATGCCAATTAGTGCTTTAAACATGCACTTGTATCAGCTAAGTTTTCTTATTCACACGAATCAGAAACAGAAAGATAAAGCTCGTTAATGAAACAGTCCGAAGAAGAAGAGAAATAAAAGGGGTAGGAAGAGGAGGAAGAAAAGGGGAGAAGAGTAAGAGGAGGAAGAAATGAAATAGAGGAGGGAGAAGAGAAAAGGAAGAGAGAGAAATGGAAAGATAGTGTGGGAAAGAGAAGATAGAAGGGAGGGAGAAATTGAAGAAGAGGGGGAAAAAGGAAGAAAGAAAACGAAATTATGAAAAAAAAAAGATAAAATCAGAAGAAAATAGTGACAATGATAATACAAATAATACAAAAAAATAATAATATTAATCTTTCTTAAACGTAACCTTGAGCGTAAGACTTTCAGATAATATATCTACGAAGATTTTATTTATTGCAAAAGTATCTGATCTTTCTTTTTTTTTCTTCTTTATTGCCCGGAAGTTGCAAATAAAAACATTATGAAAACTTTAGTGATTCAAAAGAAGCGTGGAAAACTCTAATTAGTTCAAGTTTCTTAAAAAAATCACCTTTTCAATATTCCATTTACTCTTTTTTGTTCTTAATTGCGCAATTATATATGAAAAAAAGAATAAAACGCGGAATGAATTTTATATCAGTGAAGAAGGGAAAATCAAGGGAAAGGAATCGGCGATGAATAATGTGAAAAAATAAAATATTTTCAATCATTATTTGTTTC
>NC_061860.1:3620216-3623639 GCF_019202785.1 Penaeus chinensis
CCACCATCATCACCACCACCACCATCACCAAAATCCATCATCGTCATCATCACCACCACCACCATCACCATCACCAAAAACCATCACCACCACCATCAACACCACCATCACCACCACCATCAACACCACCATCACCACCACCATCAACACCACCACCACCACCATCACCATCACCAAAAAACATCATCGTCATCATCACCATCATCATCATCACCATCATCATCGTCATCATCATCACCATCATACAGAATTCTTGTCATAATCATTTTTATTGAACATGTCGAGAGGTACTGTAAGTGCAGGTCTGTGTATATTTTCTAATATTAATCAATATAAGCCGTTGGCATCTGCTTTGCATGTTCAGAAAGGAATGTTCAGAAAAAAAGGGTTTGTCGACTCATAATGGATGAGGTGTTGTGTTGGAGATGATGGTGATGATGATGGTGATGATGATGATGGTGATGATGATAGTGATAGTGATAATGATGATGATGATAGTGATAATGATAATAATAATGATGATGATGATGACGATGACAGTGACAAAGACAATATCAAAGACAATGACAAAAAGAATGACAATGACAAAGACAATGACCATGACAAAGACATTGACAAAAACAATAACAAAGACAATGACAATGAAAAAGACAAAGACAAAGACAATGACAAAGACAAAGACAATGACGATGGAGACTACGATAGTATCAGCGATGATGATGGTAATGATAATATTAACAACAACAACAACAGTAACGAAACCCAATCACCTTAAAACGCCCCCCTCCCTCCCTCCCTCCCTCCCCTCCTCCCCACAACCCCCCCAAAAAAAATCATCACCTCCACCCTCATCACCACCACCATCACCAAAAAAGAAAGAGAAAAAAAAATACTTCGAAACGTGAAACTTTAAAGGGTTATAGATCTCCACCACCCCCCCTCTCACCCCCCCCCCCCCCCACGCCCGAAGGTTTCCAGTTCGCGCCGGTTCGACCCTCTTCGCCCCGGACGCCACGCCACGCCAAAGATAGTTCTGAGGCTGATGACCGCGTGGTGGTGATGGTGATAGTGAGGGTGGTGGTGAGGGTGGTAATGGTGGTGGTGATGGTGAGGGTGTTGGTGAGGGTGGTAATGGTGGTTGGGGGGGGGGGGGGGTTGTGGATGGATATGTGAACTCTCCACATGAAAAGTAAATGTATGAATGCCTCTTGACTCTGCCACCACGTGTGTACGTCAGCCTCTGTGTACACATGATCACCTCTCCCTATGTATACATACGTTCACAATAAATAACAAATAAAAAGTCACGTCTATCTGTATACATGATTATCTACCTACGTACATACCCCCCCCCCCCCCCCCCCCGCACACCGATAAAACGTTGAAGAACAAGACAACAGGAAAATTGCTCAGGATAAAAAAACGGAAAAAAAAAAAAAATAATAAGGTCATTAAATAAGCTAATGAAGGGAACTACTGCACCCTCCCTCCCTCCTTCCTTCCCTCCCTCCCTCCCTCCCTCCTTCCTTCCCTCCCTCCCTCCCACCCTCACTCCCTCCCACCCTCACTCCCTCCCTCCCTCTCTCCCTCCCTCCCTCCCTCCCTCCCTCCCTCCTTCCCTACCTTCCTTCCCTCCCTCCCTCCCTCCTTTCCTCCTTCCCTCCTTCCCTCCCTCCCTCCCTCCCTCCCTCCCTCCCTCCCTCCCTCCCTCCCTCCTTCCCTCACTCCCTCCCTCCCTTCCTTCCCTCCCTTCCTTCCCTCCCTCCCTCCCTCCCTCCCTCCCTCCCTTCTTTTTAGAATACAAGGAATCCTCTAAGTATTTCGAGCGAGATGGAATGCAGGAAAGATAACGTAGATTTTACAGGTCAGTGGATTCTCCTCTTGTAGCCTCTTGTGGTCACCTTGCAAGGCAGTCGTTATAATGGTGATGGTAGTGATGATGGTGATGGTAGTGATGATGGTGATGGTAGTGATGATGGTGGTGGCGGTGGTGGTAATGATGGTAGTGATGGTGATGATGGTGATGGTAGTGATGATGGTAGTGATGATGATGGTGGTGGTAGTGATGGTGATGGTGGTGGTAGTGAGGATGGTAATGATGGTAGTGACGATGATGGTGATGGTAGTGATGATGGTGGTGGTGGTGGTGATGGTGGTGATGATGGTAGTGACGATGATGGTGATGGTAGTGATGATGGTAGTGATGATGATGATGGTGATGGTAGTGATGATGGTGATGATGGTAGTGATGATGGTAGTGATGATGGTAATGATGGTAGTGATGATGGTAGTGACGATGGTAATGATGGTAGTGATGATGGTAGTGACGATGGTAATGATGGTAGTGATGATGGTAGTGACGATGATGGTGATGGTAGTGATGACTGAAGTAACGATAGTGTTAATGTTGATGGTGATGATGATAATAATAATACAAATAATAAAGATAATAATAATAACGATGATAATAATAATAATAACAACAATAAAACTAAAAATTAACAATATAATAATAATAATAATAATAATAACAATAATAATAATAATAACAATAACTACAATGATATCAAATACAGCTACACAAATCTTAGGGTAATAAATTTGCATACAGATTTACCCAGCAATTTCACTGGTGACTTCCCTTGCCCTCTCCTACTATCGAAAATATTATATCAATGATATTTTTTGAATTATTTACTACTGCAGCAAAATTCCTACATATATGAGTAATAGAGAGGAATTCATCGTCAAGTGTGTTGAACAAATACCCATGAATCGATGTGCGTGTGTGTATGTGTATGCCTGCCAATGTGTGTGTGTGTGTGTGTGTGTGTGTGTGTGTGTGTGTGTGTGTGTGTGTGTGTGTGTTAAATTTGTTTGTGTACATGTAATTATGCCTATGTATGTAATATGTGTATGTCATATGTGTACATCTGTGGGTATGTATATGTGTATGCTTCTGTGTATGTGCGTTTACCTACGTATGTATATGCGTAAGTGTATGTATGTATATATGTAAACCTGCCCATGTGTCTATGTATGTAAGTCTGCCTGTGTGTGTGTGTGTGTGTGTGTGTGTGTGTGGTGTGTGTGTGTGTGTGTGTGTTGTGTGTTGTGTGTGTGTGTGTGTGTGTGCAAGTGTAAGTCTAACTATGTGCGTATAAGTGTAAGTCTAACTATGTGCGTATATACAGTATGTATAGATGCCTATGTATGCAGACGTGTTCAAGAATCAATCAGTTGTGCACGTTTACATCGGCCTCGCGTGTTCAATCGGACGAGGAATGTTGTTCACAGAGAATGATCGGCTTTCGGACGCCGCAACGCGTTAGGGAATAGTACTTGGATCTGAACAATTATTCAGAAAGCATTCTTGGAATCTTTATTCTTGCATGAATCAGTTATGGGAAATTTGGGTGGAAT
>NC_061860.1:3623739-3628739 GCF_019202785.1 Penaeus chinensis
TCTGTTTCGTGCCGGCTTGCTTCTGCTCCCGCCTCAGCCTCAGCCTCGGTGTCTGGCTCAGTGTCTGTGGCTGCGTTTGGCTCTCTCTGCGGCTTAGCTCCGTTTGGCTCTGCGGCTCTATGCTCTGCGGCCTCCTCTATGGCTCGGAGGCTCGGCATGGCTCTGCATCTCTATCCGTCTCCATGCTCTAGGCTCCGTCTCTATGCTCTAGGCTCCGTCTCTATGCTCTAGGCTCCGTCTCTATGCTCTAGGCTCCGTCTCTATGCTCTAGGCTCCGTCTCTATGCTCTAGGCTCCGTCTCTATGCTCTAGGCTCCGTCTCTATGCTCTAGGCTCCGTCTCTATGCTCTAGGCTCCGTCTCTATGCTCTAGGCTCCGTCTCTATGCTCTAGGCTCCGTCTCTATGCTCTAGGCTCCGTCTCTATGCTCTAGGCTCCGTCTCTATGCTCTAGGCTCCGTCTCTATGCTCTAGGCTCCGTCTCTATGCTCTAGGCTCCGTCTCTATGCTCTAGGCTCCGTCTCTATGCTCTAGGCTCCGTCTCTATGCTCTAGGCTCCGTCTCTATGCTCTAGGCTCCGTCTCTATGCTCTAGGCTCCGTCTCTATGCTCTAGGCTCCGTCTCTATGCTCTAGGCTCCGTCTCTATGCTCTAGGCTCCGTCTCTATGCTCTAGGCTCCGTCTCTATGCTCTAGGCTCCGTCTCTATGCTCTAGGCTCCGTCTCTATGCTCTAGGCTCCGTCTCTATGCTCCAGGCTCCGTCTCTATGCTCTAGGCTCCGTCTCCATGCTCTAGGCTCCGTCTCTATGCTCTAGGCTCCGTCTCTATGCTCCAGGCTCCGTCTCTATGCTCTAGGCTCCGTCTCTATGCTCTAGGCTCCGTCTCTATGCTCTAGGCTCCGTCTCTATGCTCCAGGCTCCGTCTCTATGCTCTAGGCTCCGTCTCCATGCTCTAGGCTCCGTCTCTATGCTCTAGGCTCCGTCTCTATGCTCCAGGCTCCGTCTCCATGCTCTAGGCTCCGTCTCTATGCTCTAGGCTCCGTCTCTATGCTCTAGGCTCCGTCTCCATGCTCTAGGCTCCGTCTCTATGCTCTAGGCTCCGTCTCTATGCTCCAGGCTCCGTCTCCATGCTCTAGGCTCCGTCTCTATGCTCCAGGCTCCGTCTCTATGCTCTAGGCTCCGTCTCTAGGCTCTAGGCTCCGTATCTATGCTCCAGGCTCCGTCTCTATGCTCTAGGCTCCGTCTCTATGCTCCAGGCTCCGTCTCTAGGCTCTAGGCTCCCTCTATCGCTCGGATGCTCTATCTGGCTCAACATTCGCCTCTCTCGGCCTCGATGTCTGGCTCAAGCTCAAGAAATGCGGTAAACTCACACCAGCACTTTTCCCGCCCAATCTTTGCGTTTATGTGTGGATTTTCCGCGGGCACTTAGCAGGCACAGTGCCCTTGTAAATGCACATGGCGGCGTCTGAGCGAGATCCCGGGAACCACGCGAGAATTTTGTCATACAGATCACATTATTTTTAAGAGATATAATTACGTAAAGGAGACTACTACGCTGTATAAATTTATATAGAATATTTTCTGTATGTAGATTTTTTTCTGGAATACTAACTGATATGTACATGACCTTTTCATTTCATTTAATAATAAAAGTATTGTAATGGCAACGGTCGCCTTCATGCGAAAATGAAAATGAAAATGAAAAAGAAAAAGAAAAAGAAGAAAAAGAAAAAAAAAAGAAAATGAAAAAGAAAAAGAAATACGGGAAAGGCCAGACTGCGAAAGGTCCTCCAGCCTCCCCGACCGCCCCAGCCTCTGTCCCTATCTCCTGTCTCTACGTCCTGCTAAGCCTCAACCCTACGTCTCGAGTTCTGCTTCATCCTCTAACTCATCTCGTTTCTCAAAAAAAATTATCTGGCTCTTTTCCCGCCTCATTTCGCTGCCCTCTGACTCGGTTTCCGTCCGACTTTGAGGCTGCGTTTTCCTTTGATGCTCGCTCGCTCGCTCTCGCTTTCTCGTTCGCTCTCGCTTTCTCGCTCTTGCTCTCGCTTTCTCGCTCTTGCTCTCGCTTTCTCGCTCTTGCTCTCGCTTTCTCGCTCTTGCTCTCGCTCTCTCGCTCTCTCGCTCTCTCGCTCTCTCGCTCTTGCTCTCTCGCTCTCTCGCTCTTGCTCTCGCTCTCTCGCTCTCTCGCTCTCGCTTTCTCGCTCTTGCTCTCGCTTTCTCGCTCTTGCTCTCGCTTTCTCGCTCTCGCTTTCTCGCTCTCGCTTTCTCGCTCTTGCTCTCGCTCTCTCGCTCCAATAACCACAATCTTACAGTATTACTGTCACTGCAATCTCCTATAAATGTATAATCCTATCATATCCCCAAGTTACTGTATCCTCCTATCACTATCATCGTATTTCCCTATCACCATCATCGTCTTCTCCTATCATCTGTCTTTTCGTACTCTCCTGGCACTGTATTCTACTGTCACCATATCCTATCACCATATTCTCCTATGACCATACCTCCAGCGTCCTATAATCTGGCCACCTATCATTATCAACCTATCACCGTATCCTCCTATCATCACAACCTTAACCGTATTCACCTATCACTGTTTCCTACCATCGTATTTTCCTATCACTTCATTCTACGACCGTACTCTCCTATTACCACACCCTATCATCATATTCTCCTATCACCAATTCGTATCATCACGTCCTATAACCGTATTCAACTATCATCACGTCCTATCACTATTTTCTCTATCACCGCATCCTATCATCGTATTTTCCTATCACCCTACCACCGAATTCTCCTATTACCATACCCTATCATCAATTCGTATCACCATATTCTCCTATCACCGTACTCTCCTATCACCACATCCTATCACCGTACTCTCCTATCACCACATCCTATCACCGTTCTCTCCTATCACCACATCCTATCACCGTTCTCTCCTATCACCACATCCTATCACCGTTCTCTCCTATCACCACATCCTATCACCGTACTCTCCTATCACCACATCCTATCACCGTTCTCTCCTATCACCACATCCTATCACCGTACTCTCCTATCACCACATCCTATCACCGTACTCTCCTATCACCACATCCTATCACCGTTCTCTCCTATCACCACACTCTCCTATCACCACATCCTATCACCGTACTCTCTTATCACCACATCCTATCACCGTACTCTATTATCACCACATCCTATCACCGTATTCCCCTATCACCACATCCTATCGCCGTACTCTCCTATCACCACATCCTATCACCGTACTCTCCTATCACCGTACTCTCCTATCTCCACATCCTATCACCGTACTCTCCTATCACCACATCCTATCACCGTACTCTCCTATCACCACATCCTATCACCGTACTCTCCTATCACCACATCCTATCACCGTACTCTCCTATCACCACATCCTATCACCGTACTCTCCTATCACCGTTCTCTCCTATCACCACATCCTATCACCCTATTCCCCTATCACCACATCCTATCGCCTTACTCAATTATCACCACATCCTATCACCGTACTCTCCTATCACCACATCCTATCACCGTACTCTCCTATCACCACATCCTATCACCGTATTCCCCTATCACCACATCCTATCGCCGTAGTCTCCTATCACCACATCCTATCACCGTACTCTCCTATCACCACATCCTATCACCGTTCTCTCCTATCACCACATCCTATCACCGTACTCTCCTATCACCACATCCTATCGCCGTACTCTCCTATCACCACATCCTATCACCGTACTCTCCTATCACCGTTCTCTCCTATCACGTCATCCTATCACCGTACTCTCCTATCACCACATCCTATCACCGTACTCTCCTATCACCACATCCTATCACCGTACTCTGCTATCACCACATCCTATCACCGTATTCCCCTATCACCACATCCTATCGCCGTACTCTCCTATCACCACATCCTATCACCGTACTCTCCTATCACCGTACTCTCCTATCACCACATCTTATCACCGTACTCTCCTATCACCACATCCTATCACCGTACTCTCCTATCACCACATCCTATCACCACATCCTATCACCCCATCCTATCACCGTATTCCCCTATCACCCCCCCCCCACACACACCACATCCTATCACCGTACTCTCCTATCACCCCATCCTCTCACCGTACTCTCCTATCACCCCCCCCCCCCCTCCAACGTCCTATCATCTGTCCTTTCCCCTTGGTACCCCCGCGTGAGGGCGCAGACGACGTAGCAGACCGCCCGTGAATGCCGCTATTTCCTGCCTGCCACGCGCCGCCATAGGAGAAGGGGGGGTGGGGGTAGGGAGGGGAAGGAGGGGGTAGGGAGAGGGGGATGAGGGGGAGAGAGGGAATGAGTGGGAGGGAGGGGTAGGGAGAGGGGGAATGAGGGGGAGGAGAGGAGGAGGAGGAGCTTGATGGAGAGGGGGGAGGGGGGGAGGAGAGGAGGAGGAGGAGGGTGATGGAGAGGGAGGGAGGGAGAGGGGGAATGGGTGGGAGGAAGCGGCGAAGGGGAGGGAGGAGGAGAAGGAGGAGAAGGAGAGGGAGGGGAGAGGAAAGAGAAAGATGGAGCGAAAGAGAAAGAGAGAAGGAGAAGAGGGAGAGAGGGAGGGAAGGAGAGGCAGAGAAAGACAAAAAGAGAGAAACAAGAAGGAGGCAACATCAGTAACAAGATACGTATGGAAATAAACCGGAAGAAGAAAAAGAAAAGAATCAGAGGGCAGAAGAATGGCGAAAGAGAGAAAACAAGAGAGCGGAAGATTGAGAGAGAGAGAGAGAGAGAGAGAGAGAGAGAGAGAGAGAGAGAGAGAGAGAGAGAGAGAGAGAGAGAGAGAGAGATTGAGAGAGAGAGAGATTGAGAGAGAGGGAGATTGAGAGAGAGAGAGAGAGAGAGAGAGAGAGAGAGAGAGAGAGAGAGAGAGATTGAGAGAGAGAGAGATTGAGAGAGAGGGAGATTGAGAGAGAGAGAGATTGAGAGAGAGAGAGAT
>NC_061860.1:3636239-3641239 GCF_019202785.1 Penaeus chinensis
TTCAGCATCTGCTCAACCCACGCAACTGTGCATGGGCTTAAGTTAGCACAAAACTGCTCGTTTTGGCTAAGAAAAGCGCTTAATTTAGCGGTACGCCGAGTCACCATGACGTTTACAAAGTCCATTTTTAGCCATGAGAGGCCTGGAGTGTGGGCCGGGCAGATTTCCTTGATAGAATTCGATTTAAATACAAGGTTGAATTCATTTTTTTTTTTTTTTTTTTTTTAATCTAGATGATCGAGGATTTTTGGATATTATTGTATTCTTGAGTGGTTTACTTTCCTTCTCTCTCTCTCTGACTCTCTCTCTGACTCTCTCTCTGACTCTCTCTCTGACTCTCTCTCTGACTCTCTCTCTGACTCTCTCTCTGACTCTCTCTCTGACTCTCTCTCTGACTCTCTCTCTGACTCTCTCTCTGACTCTCTCTCTGACTCTCTCTCTGACTCTCTCTCTGACTCTCTCTCTGACTCTCTCTCTGACTCTCTCTCTGACTCTCTCTCTGACTCTCTCTCTGACTCTCTCTCTGACTCTCTCTCTGACTCTCTCTCTGACTCTCTCTCTGACTCTCTCTCTCCCCCTCTCTCCCCCTCTCTCCCCCTCTCTCCCCCTCTCTCCCCCTCTCTCCCCCTCTCTCCCCCTCTCTCCCCCTCTCCCCCTCTCCCACTCTCTCTCTCCCACTTTCTCTCTCCCTCTCCCTCTGTGGTATATATGTTCCACCTATAGGCATATATATTCACCTGAATGCAATACACACGCGCACGTACACGCTCATACGAGGAATAAGTATGACCTAAAATTTACGGAATTTAAAACTGATGTCACTTTGGCCCAAGACTTCAGGCGATCATAGAAAACGTGAATTGAAGACTTAAGGGAAAACTAAAACTATTATTTGAAACCCTTTTTTTTCTCAATATTTGTTCTTCTCTCTATCCATCTACCTATCTATCTCTATCTCTATCTGTCTCTGCCTCTCTCTTTCCCTTGCTTTTGTTCCCCGACCTTCCTATCTATTCCACTGTTATTATCTTACTTCCTATCTCTTTGCTTTCTCTTCTGATTGACCTTTCTTTTTTTTTTTTTTTTTTTTTTTTTTGCTATCCCATCTGAACGAACTTTCTTTATATCTTTCCGCAATCAGAAGTGGCCTGAATGTAACTTGTAAAAAATATATATATATATTATCCTTGCCTGAAATTTCGCGAACCTCTCACCAAGTTCTCCTGATTGGTTGAAAGACACATGACGTCATATCAGATTGACCAATCACAGCCGTCGGATAGTCGGCGAGGTCTCAATGGTTTATTATTGCTATTATTGCCTTTATTTATCCCTATCTCCTTTCCCTTCCTTTAACATAATTCGTTCCGCCTTATTTGGGATCAGGATAAGCAAAACAAAATGAATCGGGAAGAGGAAAGAGGAATATTACGGTAATTATTGGAGTATTATTGTTATGGTCTGTGATTATGAAGATTATCATCAACAATACGATTAAGCATCAGGATAATGAATGGTGCCAGTGATGGTGAAGAAGAAGATGATGAAGATGAAAATGAAGATGATGAAGAAGAAGACGATGGAGATGAAGACGAAGATGATGGAGATGAAGATGATGATGAAGACGAAGATGATGAAGACGAAGATGATGAAGACGAAGACAATGTAGATGAACACGAAGATGATGAACACGAATATGATGAAGACGGAGATGATGAAGACAAAGACGAAGACGAGGACGAGGATGATGACGATATGATATATAAAACATAAATACATAAGTGAGAGGTCGAGCGCTAAAAGTGTTCGGGTCTATTAACCAAGCTGTCACACGTAAACCTATAACCATCTTTCTTTTTTTTCTTTTTTTCGTTTTTTTTACGTGTAGATAATTACCCATCATATTTTCTTCTATTTTTTCAAGTTTTTTTTTATTTTGAATCTTTTTTTCTTTTTTTTCTCTCTCTCCCTATCGCTTTCTTCACTTCCATTGCTCTCTTTGCTTCTCGCTTTCTCTTTCTCTCTGTTTTCATTACTTCACTTTCCCTCTCCCATTTCCCGCTCTATTTTTCCTTTTCTCCCTCCCTCTCCCTCTCCCTCTCCCTCTCCTTCTCCTTCTCCTTCCTCTCCCTCTCCCTCTCCTTCCTCTCCCTCTCCCTTCCTCTCCTCCTCCTCCTCCCTCTCCTTCTCCCTTCCTCCCCCTTCTTCTCCTTCTCCCGTCCTCCTCCTCCCCCTCCCTCTCCCTTCCTCCCCCTCCTCCTCCTCCTCCCTCTCCTTCTCCCTTCCTCCCCCTCCTTCTCCCTCTCGCTCCCTCCCTCTCCCTTCCTCCCCTTTCTCTCCCTCTCGCTCCCTCTCTCCCCTTTCTCCCCCTCCCTCTCCCTCTCTCCTCTTCCTCTCCATCTCCCTCCCTCTCTCCCTTTCCTCCCCCACCAATCCATCACACATCATGAACACCAAACCAGCAACATTAAATATTTCCCCCCACATGCTCAATCTTTCAACTCTGACAGTACTTTTAGCTGTCATGGGTTGCTCGCAGGCTAAGAATAAACGCGAACTGATTGAAGTATGAGTGCGTGTGTGCGTATGTGTGTGTGCGTGTGTGCGTGTGTGCGTGTGTGTGTGTGTGTGTGTGTGTGTGTGTGTGTGTGTGTGTGTGTGTGTGTGTGTGTGTGTGTGTGTGTGTGTGCGTGTATGTGTGTGTGTGTGTCTGTGTGTGTGTGTGTGTGTGATTTAGGCTTCGGGTCATAAAATTGATCTTGCGTGTTTAATGAGACTTGACCAGCGTTCACGTGTTTAAATCGACAGGAATTAAGATTTGAAACGCAATGAATGAGTCAAGATAGTGAGAGAGGGAGAGGGAGGGGGGGAGAGGGAGAGGAAGAGAGGGAGAAAGAGATGGAGAGGGGGAGAAAGAGAGGGAGAAGAGGAGAAAGAGAAAGAGAGGGGGGGAAAGGGGGAGAGGGAGAGGGAGAGGGAGAGAGAGAGAGAGAGAGAGAGAGAGAGAGAGAGAGAGAGAGAGAGAGAGAGAGAGAGAGAGAGAGAGAGATAAAGAGAGAGGGAGAAAGATGTGAGAAAGAGATGGTGAGAGAGAGAGAGGGGGAGGGGGAGAGAGGGAGAAAGATGTGAGAAAGAAATGGTGAGAGATAGAGAGAGGGAGGGGGAGAGAGGGAGAAAGATGTGAGAAAGAGATGGAGAGGGGGGAGAAAGAGGGGGAGAGAGGGAGAAAGATGTGAGAAAGAAATGGTGAGAGATAGAGAGAGGGAGGGGGAGAGAGGGAGAAAGATGTGAGAAAGAGATGGAGAGGGGGGAGAAAGAGGGGGAAAAGAGGAGAAAGGGTGAGAAAGAGAAAGAGAGGGGGGAAAGGGGGGAGAAAGAGAGGGAGAGGGAGAGGGAGAGGGAGAGGGAGAGGGAGAGAGAGAGAGCAGACAGACAGAGAGAAAAGGATAGAGGCACATAAATAGAGAGAAAAGTAAAGATACAGAAAAAAAAAACAGACAACAATAGATAACAAGAATAAAAAAAAACACACAAAAAAAGAACAAAGATAAGACAGTGTTCGAATCCCATGCTCACAGAAAGGCCAACGACCTCAGCTTAACGAACGTGGCTAGAAAAAAAAAAATTAACCTACATCTTGGCGAGATAAAATTCCTATATATTTACCCACTAACTCCACTCCTTGAAGTCGCCTTGCATGTTCGCTAAAGTATTTTGCTACGGCAATGATCAAAAACCTAATTTATTATATAGGGGATGGTAGAATCGCAGTTTTTTTTAAAGGTAAATTAAGGTAAATGTATTAAGATATTGAGGTTATAAGTTTGGTTAAATTTAGCGATCCCCATATCAAAATGGGACAAAGCTACAATAAAATAATTGGTTTTAGAATATACAAGCTAATCTCAGCTGGCATAAAGTTAGGTAGATATGATCTCTCTCTCTCTCTCTCACCCTTTTTCTGTCGTTCTGTCGTTCTTTCTCTCTCTCTCTCTCTCTCTCTCTCTCTCTCTCGCTCTCTCTCTCTCTCACTCTCTCAAACGCACAGAGAGTGAGTGAGTGAGTGAGTGAGTGAGTGAGTGAGTACGTGCGTGCGTGCGTGCGTGCGTGCGTGTGTGTGTGTGTGTGCGTGTTACCACCTTACTTTCTCAAAAACAACAGTCTAACGAACTCTAAGCCGGCTGTTGTGGGCCCACTGACTAGTAATAACCTAATATTTACCCGCGAGAATGTATTAGAGATAGTTAAAGGCATTTATCTTTAGAACAGATGACTTCTAAGAGAGCGAGGGTGAGAGGGAGAGAAAGAGAGGGGGATAATGAGAGAGTGAGAGCGAGTGCTGTATTTTAAATTTGTTGAGGATAGAGATAATAATAACTAGCTAATTTAGATGACATTTGTGTAAGCTTGGTCTTAAATACAACCAGTGGCATAAAATATTAAGAGTATTTTGTCTAGCGGTGTCTTTTTTCTGATAGTAAAACACAAACATAAAAGTTAGCTTAACAGAAAAAAAACAAAAACAAAAAACATTGGAGGTAGAATTCAGAGAGAAATGGAGATTGATAAAGATAGATATAGATAGAAAGATAGAAAGATAGAAAGATAGATAGATAGATAGATAGGGGGAGAAAAGGAATGAGGGAGGAGAGAGAGAGAGAGAATGAGAGAGAGAGAGAGAGAGAGAGAGAGAGAGAGAGAGAGAGAGAGAGAGAGAGAGAGCGAGAGAGAGAATGCAGAGAGAAATACACCAAAAAGGAGAGGGCGACTGAGACAGAGAAGAGCGAGTGAGTGAAGGAATAAGAGAGAACGAAAGAATGAGAGAAAAAAGGGAGAAAGTAATAAGAACAAAAAGAGAAAAAAAAGAAAAGAAAACAAAGGCCAATGTTGCCAGATCATCGAGTTAAAGCTTTACAGAGATGACACTAATCCGGTAATCTTTTCTAATAGCAATGGCAATAGTGAAAGGCGTGCCATACAAGAGTTGTTATGGTAGCCTT
>NC_061860.1:3646239-3651682 GCF_019202785.1 Penaeus chinensis
AAAACGTTATAAAGACGGTTATCTTCCTTTTTTTCGTTTGTCTCGAACGCGTAAGAGACAAAAGATTCAGTGCCAACTTCTCACAATACGGAAATACTTTACGTAATTTTAGAAAGTCTTTCAGCCTATTTTCCTAGAACGGTTTGGAGAGAGAATTTTTGTTTTTGTTTTTCTTTCTTTTCTCTGTTTTTCTTTTTCTTTTCCTCTCTTTCTCGTTTTCTTTTCCTTTTCCTTTCTCTCTCGATTTCTTTCTCTAAATCTCTCTTTCTTTCTCTTACACACACACACACATACATACACGCATACACGCATACACACATACACACATACACACTTGCACACTTGCACACTTGCACACGCACACGCACACACACATGTAGATAGATAGATAGATAAATAGATAGATAGGTAGATATGAATATATGGATGGATACATGTATATTCATAACCGCGTGCACACACACACACATCACTTACGCACACAAACACATATATATCACTTACGCACACGCACTTACAGCCACAAAAATATATCACAACGTATATACACATGTCATTTAAACACACACAAGCTACATTACACTCACACATACATGTACGCACACGTCTTGCGCACACATTCCAAGGTTTCCTTACATCATGAACAATGTGAATACATGTGCGTGTGCCTGTGTGTACACATATTCATGTGCATGTGTGTATACCTGAGTAACATCCATTCTAATCACACCTGTAAACAATGATCTTATTATTATTATTGATGCTACTACTATTATTAGTGCACTAATACTACTGGAAATACTACTATTACTGCTATTATTTAATACTACCATTACTACTAGCAGTAATATTACGAGTAATATTTGTATTATTATTATTATTATTATTATTATTATTATTATTATTATTATTATTATTATTATTATTATTATTATTATCATTATTATTATTATTATCATTATTATCATTATGAGAGAGAGAGAAAGAGAGAGAGGGAGAGAGAGAAGGAGAGAGAGGAGAGAGAGAACGAGAGAGTGAAGGAGAGAGAGGAGAGAGAGAAGGAGAGAGAGAGAGAGAGAGAGAGAGAGAGAGAGAGAGAGAGAGAGAGAGAGAGAGAGAGAGAGAGAGAGAGAGAGAGAGAGGGAGAGAGAGAAGGAGAGAGAGATTGAGTGAGCGGGAGAGAGAGAGGAGGGAGATAGAGAGACCCGCACACACACATACACACACACACACACACACACACGCACACACACACGCAAAAAACGTGCCTGACAGTCTTGCATGATAATCGAACTGCTTCACTACTTCCTATATATAAACAAAACCCCAGAAATGCCATGCACCTGACCTAGAATTCCTATTATTGTGTAAAGCGCATGACTTGGCTTCAATCTCTGGGTAAACAGGAAGGGAGCATAATACAAGCATGATAAAAAGATGATTTGAGATGGAGAAGAAGAAGGAGAAAGGGAGATGAATAAAAATGAGAGGAGATGAGTAGAGGAAAGGAGAGAGGGAGACGAGGAGAGGGAGGAAGAAAAATGAGGAGGGAGAGAGAGAGAGAATGAGAGAGAGAGAGACAGAGAGAGAAAGAGAGAAAGAGAGAGAGAGAGAGAGAGAGAGAGAGAGAGAGAGAGAGAGAGAGAGATAGATAGATAGATAGATAGATAGATAGATAGATAGATAGATAGATAGATAGATAGATAGAGAGAGAGAGAGAGAGATAGATAGATAGATAGATAGATAGAGAGAGAGAGAGAGAGAGAGAGAGGTGAGAGACAGACAGACTGAGAGCGAGAGAGAAGATAAATCAGGGAGAGAAAGGGAAAAAGAGAACAAAAAAACAAAAAAAAACGAGAAACGACCAGAAAGACAAACGGAGAGAAACAGAAAGAGAAAAACAGATAGAGAGAAGAAAATGCGTTACAAGCAAGGACAATAAGAGCGTGACCTCTTTTCCGGCTTCGGTCACTGCCTCGCACAAAAGGTCAGAGTTATGCTCCTCTTGCCTTCAGATCAGTCATTTCTCTCTCGTTTGTTTGTCGGTATTTCGTGTCCTTTGTCTCCCTTTAAACACAAGCGTAAGTTCGTAAGAATTATCGTATAGGCGGGCAGGCAGGCAGACAGAGACAGACGCAGGCACACACACACACACAGACACACACATACATACATACATACATACATACACACACACACACATACACACACACACACACACACACACACACACACACACACAAACAAACAAAAAACAAACACACTCACACGCCCAAACAAACAAACAAACACACACACATATATATGCATAATAAACACTTACATCGATAAATTGAAATAGATAGACAGTCTGCTAGAAATATTTACCAACCTACTTACCTACATAAGATACACAGAAATACTGATGTATATTATACATCTATTTGTCTAGCATTCTGTCTGCCTCTGTCTGCCTATCTATCTATCTATCTATCTATCTATCTATCTATCTATCTATCTGTCTGTCTGCCTTTCTACCCAGATTTCTATCAACCTATCTATCTTCCACATTTACATCGGAGACCCAACACAAGAAAAAATAACAAGAAAAAAAAAAAAAAAAAAAAAAAAAAAAAAACAAGAGATAAAAACGACCATCGCACCTTTAAAAAAAAAAAAAAAAAAAAAAAAAAAAAAAAAAAAGCCTAACATTGAACATAACCTCTAAATTCCTTTGTTTTTGTTTGTTTTTTACCTTCCTTTTTTTTTTTTTTTTTTTTTTTACCACGCGCTCTCCACCTCCCTCTTACGCACACGAGGACGGGGAAACACCTGCCAGCGATAAAATATACGCAGAGGAAAGAGGGGAGAAGAGAGGAAAGAGAGAAGAGAGAGAGAAGAGAGGGAGAAGAGAGGGAGAAGAGAGGGAGAAGAGAGGGAGAAGAGAGGGAGAAGAGAGGGAGATGAGAGGGTGTGGGGGAGGAGAAGAGGAAAGGAAGGGGGAGAAAGGAGAAGGGGGAAGGGGGAAGGGAAGGGGTGGAAGGGAAGGGGCGGAAGGGAAGGGGCGGAAGGGAAGGGGCGGAAGGGAAGGGGGAAGGGAAGGGGCGGAAGGGAAGGGGGAAGGGAAGGGGGAAGGGAAGGGGGAAGGGAAGGGGCGGAAGGGCAGGAGAGGGTGAGGGAGAGATAGAGGGGGGGAAAGGAGAAGGGGTAAGTGAAGAGGGAAAAGAACGAAAGAAAGATAAATAAATAAAGAGAGAAAGAGAAAGAGCGAGAGAAAGAGAAAGAGAAAGAGAAAGAGAAGGAGAAGGAGAAAGGAGAAAGAAAGAGAAAGAGAGAAAGAGAGAGAGAGAGGGGGAAAAAGAGAGAGGGAAAAAAGAGAGAGAGAGGAAAAGAGAGAGAGAGAGGAAAAGAGAGAGAGAGAGAAAAAGAGAGAGAGAGAGAGGAAAAGAGAGAGAGAGAGGAAAAGAGAGAGAGAGAGAGGAAAAGAGAGAGAGAGAGAGAGAGAGAGAGAGAGAGAGAGAGAGAGAGAGAGAGAGAGAGAGAGAGAGAGAGAGAGAGAGGAAAAGAGAGAGAGAGAGGAAAAGAGAGAGAGAGAGGAAAAGAGAGAGAGAGAGAGGAAAAAAGAAAGAGAGAGAGAGGAAAAGAGAGAGAGAGAGAGGAAAAAAGAAAGAGAGAGAGAGAGAGAGAGAGAGAGAGAGAGAGAGAGAGAGAGAGAGAGAGAGAGAGAGAGAGAGAGAGAGGAAAAAAGAGAGCGAGAGAGAAACAGAAAAAAACGACATGGTTCAAATGCCTGACTTCAGCCCCGCCTCCCTTTCACAGCAAAAGAATATCAGGAATTCAGTCGAAGATCTGTGACATCACCGCAGCAATTCGTCGGTTTTCATCTTCAAATAATTCTCCTTTTAATGAACTGTTAATACAATTATTTTTATTCTTACTATCTTCATCATTTTGTCATTGTTGTTGTTGTTGTTGTTGTTGTTGTTGTTGTTGTTGTTGTTGTTGTTGTTGTTGTTGTTGTTGTTGTTGTTGTTGTTGTTGTTGTTGTTGATAGTAGTAATAGTCTTAACTGTTATCTATATCCCTATTATTAAATAAGTTATGATTATCATCACTGGAATTATTATTATCTCCATTACTTTATCTCCATATCTTTATTATCATTATTAATAATTAATCTTATCATTATCATCACTCTCGTCATCATTATTATTTCGGATCTTTACAAAATATATTTCGTATCAGAATTTTTTTTTTCTTTTTTTAATGAGATATCGTTATATTATGAAGTGACAAAATAGCAAATAAAAAATAACTTAAATAATAGTGACGCCTCGTGGGAATAACTGACATAACATGACTAATGACTTTTTTTCTCTGAACTGTTTTCGCTCTCCTTCTCCCTCTCTCTTTTTCTTTCTCTCTCTCTCTCTCTCCCCCCCCTCTCTCTCCATCTCCATCTCCATCTCCATCTCCATCTCCATCTCCATCTCCATCTCCATCTCCATCTCCATCTCCATCTCCATCTCTATCTCCATCTCTATCTCTATCTCCATCTTCCTTTCCCTCTCCTTCTCCCCTTGTTTCTATCTTTTTCTCACTCTCATTCGCTCTTTGAGAGTTCGGGTAACCCATCTTACCCCCCCTTCTTCTAAGACCTAGTCGTTTGTCTCAATAAACTTGTCGAAGAGCCTTTCCCTTCCTCCCTCCCTCCCTCTTTACATCTTTCCTTCCTTCCTTCTCTCTGTTCTCCATCTCTCTCTCCTCTCCCTCCTTTCCTCTCCCTCCCTCCTTCCCTACCTCCCTTTCTCCCTTCCTTTCCCTCGCTCCTTCCTTCCTTCCTTCCTTCCTTCCTTTCTTCCTTCTCTCTCCTCCTCTCCCTCCCACATTTCCTCCCCCTTCCCTTTCCTCCCTCCTCTCCATCTCGTCTTTCCTCTTCCTCCTTCCTTCCTTCCCTCTCCTCCCCTCCTCTGCTTCCCTCCCTCCCTCCCTCCATCCCCTCCTCTGCTTCCCTCCCTCCCTCCATCCCCTCCTCCCACATTCCTTCCCCCCTTCCCTCCCCCGCCTCCTCTCCTTCCCTCTCTCCCTTCCTCCCTCCATCTCCCTCTCTCCTTCCCTACCTCCCTCCCTCCCTCTCTCCCTCCCTCCCACATTCCCTTCCCCCTTCCCCTTTCCCTTCCACCCCCCTTACCCCTGTGCCGCCCCCTCGATCCTCTGCCCGAAATAGCCTTTCAAGAAAACCATTTTGACCCGGACTGTGGCCTCAATATGACCTTCCCGGTAGGACGCATTGTGTGCGAGCGTGAGCGTGTGCGTGTGCGTGTGCGTGTGCGTGTGCGTGTGCGTGTGTGTGTGTGTGTGTGTGCGCGTGTGTGAGCGCGTGTGCGTGTGCGTGTGCGTGTGCGTGTGCGTGTGCGTGTGCGTGTGCGTGTGCGTGTCCGTGTGTATGTACGTCTTATCGTGG
>NC_061860.1:3651782-3654282 GCF_019202785.1 Penaeus chinensis
TGCGAGAGAAGAGACACACAACGAGAGTGAACACGAAAGAAACAAAGGACAAAAAAGAAGACAAAATATTACACGAACACAAAATCAGAAGAAAAAAATTCAAATTCCCCATAATCTACTTCTCGTGAACCTATTTCTCGATGTCTATCCATCTCGATAGCTACGTATGAATTAATATACGTATGTGGTTATCTGTTTATCTATCTCTTTCCGTTGATATATCTACTAATTAATCTTTCAATCTAATATATATATATTTTTTTATTATTCAAAGGAGAGGTCGAGTGAAAATCAGGAGAGAAAGGAGGAGGAGGAGGAGGAGGAGGAGGAGGAGGAGGAGAAAGAGGAGGAGGAGAAAGAGGAGGAGGAGAAAGAGGAGGAGGAGGAAAAGAAGGAGGAGGAGGAGGAGAAAGAGGAAAAGAAGGAGGAGGAGGAGGAGGAGGAGGAGAAAGAGGAGGAGGAGAAAGAGGAGGAGGAGGAAAAGAAGGAGGAGGAGGAGGAGAAAGAGGAAAAGAAGGAGGAGGAGGAGGAGGAGAAAGAGGAGAGGGAAGTGAGAAAGTGTAAGAGAAAAAAAGGAGAGTGAAAGAGGGGGGGAGGGAAAATGAGCAGGAAACAAAGAAAGAGAGAAAGTTAGAAAAACAAAGACTAAATAAACAGGAAAGGATGGAAAGAATAAGAGGATAAAAGACGAAACAAACAGCGAGAGAAGAGACACACAACGAGGGTGAACACGAAAGAAACAAAGGACAAAAAAGACAAGAAATTACACGAACACAAAATCAGAAAACAAATCACATTCCCTCGTAATCTACTTCTCGTGAACCACGCACACGAACCAAGCAAATATACCACACAAACACGGACAACTTGCGAAGACACAGCCACGCAGTGTAATACATGGTGCAACACCGTAATCTATTAAATCGTACAACCATAGCCAAAGAATCTACCAAATTGTACCACCATGACCAAAGAATCTACCAAATTGTACCACCATAGCCAAAGAATCTACCAAATTGTACCACAATAGCCAAAGAATCTTCCAAATTGCACCACCATACTCAAAGAATCTACCATAGTGTACCATCTACCAAAATGTACCATCACAAGCACACAACGCACCACACATTTACCTACAAATACTGAATGTGCCGGCATATAAGAAGCCCTAACTCTACACAATGCACTGCCAAGCAACGACCAACCACAAATGCACCATGCAGCGTACCACGATCACCCAATGTACCACCACGACGTACCACAAAGTTAACCATCAAAATGAGTACCTATTATCATACCACGCAGTGTACCATTAACAAAACATACCACATACCACCACGACGTGACACAAAAGTGAGCTACCCAAAAAATGGTATGTTGTGCACCACGCCAGGATACCACGCGCTGTACCATTACATAACGTACCAGCACGGCGTACCACACAGCGCCCAGCATCCTCTCTAGTACATGACGCTGGCAATCAGACCAACGCCACTCACCATTTGGCACCACGAGCGGCGAAGATGGCGCTACGGCAGAAGTACCTGTTGTAACGCTCCCTCGGTCTTACTCCTCCTCCTCCCTTCCCCTTTCCTTCGTCCCCCACCTCCTCCCTTCCCCTCCCTTCGTCCCCCACCTCCTCCCTTCGTCCCCCACCTCCTCCCTTCCCCTTCCCTTCGTCCCCCACCTCCTCCCTTCGTCCCCCACCTCCTCCCTTCGTCCCCCACCTCCTCCCTTCCCCCTTCCCTTCGTCCCCCACCTCCTCCCTTCGTCCCCCCCCTCCTCCCTTCCCCTTCCCTTCGTCCCCCTCCTCCTCCCTTCGTCCCCCACCTCCTCCCTTCCCCTTCCCTTCGTCCCCCTCCTCCTCCCTTCGTCCCCCACCTCCTCCCTTCGTCCCCCACCGCCTCCCTTCCCCTTCCCTTCGTCCCCCACCTCCTCCCTTCGTCCCCCACCTCCTCCCTTCCCCTTCCCTTCGTCCCCCACCTCCTCCCTTCGTCCCCCACCTCCTCCCTTCGTCCCCCACCGCCTCCCTTCCCCTTCCCTTCGTCCCCCACCTCCTCCCTTCGTCCCCCACCTCCTCCCTTCGTCCCCCACCGCCTCCCTTCCCCTTCCCTTCGTCCCCCACCTCCTCCCTTCGTCCCCCACCTCCTCCTTTCCCCTCCTTCGTCCCCCACCTCCTCCCTTCGCCCCCCCCCCAAAAAAAAAACTATTCCTCCCTCTTCCTTCTTCGCCTTTCTTCTCTTCTTCATTCCCTCCTCGCTTTATACTTCCAGCATCATTCTCCTTCTTCTCTCTCCTCCTCTCTTCTCTTCTTTTCCCCTTCCCCTCGCTCCTCCTCCTTACCCTCTTCCCTCCTCCCCTAACATCTTTCTCCTTCATCCCTACCTTCTCCTCCCTCTCTCCCTACCATCTTATTCCCTCATCCCCCCCTTCTCCCCCCACCAACATCTTTCTCCCTCATCCCTCCCTTCTTCTCCTTCCTCTACCTGCCCCCCCCCCC
>NC_061860.1:3656782-3659282 GCF_019202785.1 Penaeus chinensis
ACGGACAGCACACAGCTGATAGAGACCCAACCAAAAAGCCACACAAAGACACGCCCGAACACGGAAACAAAAACAGAAACAGAAAGACCAAATAAAGAATCTCTTGAAAAATTATATAAACATTTCTTTTCTTCTTTTTAAATCAAAACAGACCACCTAACAGACCCCGATCTCGGCCACAGCGGAGATAACTCTCGGAAAACAACTTTCACCCGAAGCGCCACTGGGGTCATTACAGAGGCTGGTTACGGTAAATTACCTTTTTTTATTTACGGGTGTTAATGACCTTATTGTCTCCTAGACCTGAAGGAGGGAGGGGGGGGGGACACCTACTTCATTATCAATTATCAATATAATTATCAATGATGGTGATATGTAGATAATTACTTAATGAGTATTTGGGTGTATAGTGTCACTGCATTCGTATTAATAAATGTAGTTACTGTAGTTAAGGGAAAGGGAGAGTAATTAAGGACACATGCACGCACGTACACGCACACGTACACACGCACGTACACACACACACACACACACACACACACACACACACACACACACACACACACACACACACACACATATATATATAGATATTTGCATAGAGAGAAAATGCGAGACAGATCAGTGGATCAACAACTATTTACACACTTTTAATATGCAAATACGTATATCAGAAAACGCATAAACGCATAAAACTGACGTGGCACAGTCTGCTTGAATTTTCACCGTGAATTTTAAAGACTAGAATATTCTTTTTAATATTCCAGAATGCGATAGAGCAAAGGGATTCCCTTATCTTAGCGGAATAAATGTA
The DNA here is from genome assembly GCF_019202785.1 of Penaeus chinensis. Classification (NCBI taxonomy): domain Eukaryota; kingdom Metazoa; phylum Arthropoda; class Malacostraca; order Decapoda; family Penaeidae; genus Penaeus; species Penaeus chinensis. The sequence goes on from NC_061860.1 coordinate 3,657,597, forward strand.
ATATTGCTTGTTGTGTTGTTTCGTAAAATTTCGTTATATATGTATATTGCGTTTTTTTTTTTAATATTCATCTTATTCAAGATTATTAATTCCAGATTATGTACATGAATGTTTTACAAATCGTTGTAAATTTCGCTATATATTCGTTATATCATATGCAATTCGCTTATCTATCTATTTGTTTATCTATCTATATATATGTGCATATATATGCATATACATATCTATATATCTATATCTATCTCTCTATCTCTATATATATGAACATGTGTGTGTGTGTCTGTACATACATACATACATACATACATAAATACACACACACACACACACACACAACCACACACACACACAAACACACACACACAAACACAAACACGTATATATATTACTAACAAACCAAACCTCAGATAAACTTTCTTCTAAGTAACTGATATATATATATATATATATATATATATATATATATATATATATATATATGCATTTTACATACCTGTCGCTCTGAGTATTAGTATTTCGCTACCTCTTTCCCTTGCTTCTTTTATCATATATCCTGCCTATTCTTATCGGGATGAAAGGATCGCGTCTTTCTCGTAAAATCTCTTTTTTTTTCAGACAGGAATAAAGCTCCTTTTTATTGCTGATAATCATAATTGTAATTACTGATTTTATTACCAACGATATTACTATCCAGCTTATCCCCATCGTGTTCAAAACAGCAATAACACACACACACACACACACACACACACACACACACACACACACACACACACACACACACACACACACACACACGTATATATATTTCTAACAAACTAAACCTCAGATAAACTTTCTTTTACGTACCTGCTTTAGTCTGCCTTTGAATACAATACGACTTTCGTGTCATTTCACTTTACCTTTCGTATAGGCCTATTTTCTCAAACAAAATGCATCCTAAAGTAAAAAAAAAAAAGAAAGAAAAAAAATAATAAATAATAATAATAATAATAATAATAATAATAGACAAAAATGACGCGAGCTGAGTCATGCAACGAAATGACCTCACGTATTAACCGACAAAGTTTGATAATACTGATAAAGACATTTCAGCAATGGACTTTTCTTTCTCCTTCTTCTTCTTCTTCATAGCATTTTTTTTTTTTTTTTTGTAATTCAAAATCAAATTAGGTACAAAAAAAAAAAATGTTTGCCTATTCAGACAGGCAGTCTACGCATGGCACCATCTCTCTCTTGTATAGTTCCCTCTGGAAGTCTACGCATGGCACCATACAACCACTTTTGCCAAGATTTTATCAAGAAATATCTTCCTGAAAAAAAACTTTCCAAAGATGAAGTAATGCATTGTCCTTGAGCGAAACAAAAATATTTTACACGGACGAAAAAAATATTATCCATACATCAAAAACGTTTTACTCAGTAAAAAAAAAAAATATATCACTCACCGGGCCTAGATAAATAAAAATAGATGAATATATATATATATATATATATATATATATATAGGTGGATTTCGAAACTGTAGTCTCATTTTTAATAAATCAAGTTTTTGCATTGTGGGTTTTTCTACCATCGTGTTCTACTATTAATATGTATGTGTATCTAGTATATACATATATATATATACATACATACATGCATACATACATGCAAACACACACACACGCGCACACATGCACACAA
>NC_061860.1:3664282-3666782 GCF_019202785.1 Penaeus chinensis
AGAGAGAGAGAGAGAGAGAGAGAGAGAGAGAGAGGGAATGCAAAGTCGATGATGGCACCCCTTACAATGAACAAGAACACCAATGACAAACGAATACGTAGAGGAATAAATACCTAAAAAAAAAAAATACAATGAAACATAAACTAAACAGAAAAAAAAAACATTAACAAAACCTGTAACAAACCCCAGAATAACAATAAAACAAACAAAAAAAAGACAAATAATAAAAATTTAATACAAACACACATCCATAATCAGAACAAAATAACATATAATAAAATATAACAAAAATAAAATAAAATAAAATATAACATAATAAAATAGAATAAAATAGATTAAAAATTAATAGAATAAATATAATAGAATTGAATTAGAGAAAGAAATAGATAAAAATGTAAAAATAAAATCTTACCTTTTCTCTCCTTCACTTGCTGATCGTCACCAACAAACACGGGATTATCCATTTTTGTCTTTTTCTTCTTCTTCCCCTGTTTTCTTCTTTCCTTTGTGTCCTATATCCCACTTCTTTCGTTTCTTCGCTCTGCTATTTTCTACTATTTTTAGCTATTATTGTTTTTTTTCTCTCTCTCTCTTTCTCTCAATATATTGTCCAATTTCTAATGTCTTCGTAAATCATTTGTTTCTCGCGTGCTGCAGGAAATGATCAATCAGGCTGTTATATTTTTTTATGTTGTTCCCTGTAATTAGGTATGTATGTTTTTACATGATGATGATTATTATATTGTTCCCTTGTCTTTTTTTCTTGCTCTGTGTCACTCTCTGTTTTTCACTGTCCCCCTCTCTCTCTTTTTCATTACCCCTCTCTCTCTCTCTTTTGCACTGTTCCTCTCTCTCTCTCTCTCTTTCACTGTCACTCACTCTCTCTCTCTCTTTCACTGTCCCTCACTCTCTCTCTCTTTCACTGTCCCTCACTCTCTCTCTCTTTCACTGTCCCTCACTCTCTCTCTCTTTCACTATCCCTCACTCTCTCTCTCTCTTTCACTGTCCCTCACTCTCTCTCTCTCTTTCACTGTCCCTCACTCTCTCTCTCTCTTTCACTGTCCCTCACTCTCTCTCTCTCTTTCACTGTCCCTCACTCTCTCTCTCTCTTTCACTGTCCCTCACTCTCTCTCTCTCTTTCACTGTCCCTCACTCTCTCTCTCTCTTTCACTGTCACTCCACTCTCTCTCTCTCTTTCACTGTCCCTCACTCTCTCTCTCTCTTTCACTGTCCCTCACTCTCTCTCTCTCTCTTCACTGTCCCTCACTCTCTCTCTCTCTTTCACTGTCCCTCACTCTCTCTCTCTCTTTCACTGTCCCTCACTCTCTCTCTCTTTCATGTCCCTCCTCTCTCTCTCTTTCACTGTCCCTCACTCTCTCTCTCTCTTTCACTGTCCCTCACTCTCTCTCTCTCTTTCACTGTCCCTCACTCTCTTCTCTCTCCCTCCTCTTTCACTGTCCCTCACTCTCTCTCTCTCTTTCACTGTCCCTCACTCTCTCTCTCTCTTTCACTGTCCCTCACTCTCTCTCTCTCTTTCACTGTCCCTCACTCTCTCTCTCTCTTTCACTGTCCCTCACTCTCTCTCTCTTCACTTCCCTCACTCTCTCTCTCTCCACTGCCCTCACTCTCTCTCTCTTTTCACTGTCCCTCACTCTCTCTCTCTCTTTCACTGTCCCTCACTCTCTCTCTCTCTTTCACTGTCCCTCACTCTCTCTCTCTCTTTCACTGTCCCTCACTCTCTCTCTCTCTTTCACTGTCCCTCACTCTCTCTCTCTCTTTCACTGTCCCTCACTCTCTCTCTCTCTTTCACTGTCCCTCACTCTCTCTCTCTCTTTCACTGTCCCTCACTCTCTCTCTCTCTTTCACTGTCCCTCACTCTCTCTCTCTCTTTCACTGTCCCTCACTCTCTCTCTCTTTCACTGTCCCTCACTCTCTCTCTCTTTCACTGTCCCTCACTCTCTCTCTCTTTCACTGTCCCTCACTCTTTCTCTCTTTCACTGTCCCTCACTCTCTCTCTCTTTCACTGTCCCTCACTCTCTCTCTCTTTCACTGTCCCTCACTCTCTCTCTCTCTTTCACTGTCCCTCACTCTCCCTCACTCTCTCTCTATCTTTCACTGTCCCTCTCTCTGTTTTTCACTGTCCCTCTCTCTGTTTTTCACTGTCCCTCTCTCTGTTTTTCACTGTCCCTCTCTCTGTTTTTCACTGTCCCTCTCTCTGTTTTTCACTGTCCCTCTCTCTGTTTTTCACTGTCCCTCTCTCTGTTTTTCACTGTCCCTCTCTCTGTTTTTCACTGTCCCTCTCTGTTTTTCACTGTCCCTCTCTGTTTTTCATTGTCCCTCTCTCTGTTTTTCACTGTCCCTCTCTCTGTTTTTCACTGTCCGTCGCTCTGTTTTTCACTGTCCCTCTCTCTGTTTTTCACTGTTACTCTCTCTGTTTTTCACTGTTACTCTCTCTGTTTCTCACTGTTACTCTCTCTGCTTTTCACTGTCACTCTCTCCC
>NC_061860.1:3679282-3684282 GCF_019202785.1 Penaeus chinensis
ATTGTTGGATATTTTTTTTTTTTTTAAGAATGCTAAGAATATCGGTGATGTTTGTTTTTATTATAGACATTATAATTACTATAATGATATTGACATTAGTCACAGCGTTATAAGATAACACAAAATAATTTTAAAAACTAAGGAAAAGGGTAAACAGGCAAGACAGGCAGTGCTCGTAATAGGCTCATTGGTGACTTAGTACAAGTGTAGCCATCTGTGTGCAAAAACATTTATTAAAGTAAACTCACTGTGGGCATGGCATGTACGTACATCCCATGCCCGTTGGATTTGGGTTAAGGGGATGAGGTATTTTATGGTAATTTTTGTGTTGAGTGATTTTATATTATGATTTCTGATAAAAATAATGCACAGAATAGCTTAGTATGGATGCACTAAGCTAGGGCAAACTGAAGATGATATTCTTGTAGAGGATAAAAAATCAGTACAGGAAATAATCGGCAGACACCAATGGTAACTCAGAAGATAAGCTTGCTGCTCACAGCCAGTATCACAGCACTTCCAAATATCAGGTGAAGACCATGATTCCTGGGGGCTGTTAGGGGACAGAGCTCCCTCATCAACCCTCCCCTTAGGCAGTACCCAAAGGGCATGCCCAATCATGGCAATTTAGATTGTTGAATAAAGTTTGTGACGTGGAGATGGGCATTTAGGCTCTGGCGAGTGCATCCATACTGTAAAGAATTACCAAATTAACGGTAGTAACCAGAACACATTCTATTATAGCGATCAAGTTGCAGGAGATTCAATAGAAAGACTATCTTTTCAGTGTACAGCAGTAAGGGTTTTCAGGACAATAGGAATTGTATGATTTCAGTAGATTGTTGGAGTCTGAGACACTTTTAATTAATGATGATTTCATCGAAAATAAAGCTGTTTTATGATACAGGAATACAAATATATGACACAGTTTTCAGTACAACATTCCTCAACCTCCACCTTTTAACCCCCACCCTTTTCTCCCCCAGACGAGGAATTGGGGCCGGCTTCGGCTTGGCTTCCCACCAGCTTGCTCCAGCATGGGGTGCAGCAACAACACAAGTAAGGCTGATGAGTGCCCTCAGTCCAGAGTTTGAGTCGGCGAAGGCGAGGCTTGGGACTCTGTCGGAAGACCCAGGTAAGAATTATTTTTGTTTTTATATTTTTAAAGATCTAATTGAATAATTATTATTATTATCTATTATGATTATTTTTTGTGCCACACCAACACCAACAAGCATACCCCATTAAGCCAGTAATCCCACTCTTTCCTACCAGGCAATGAGGCCAAGCTGAAGATCTACGCCCTGTTCAAGCAGGCCACTGTGGGGGCCGTGAATTCCAAGCGGCCGGGCATGATGGACTTTGTGGGCAGGGCCAAGTGGGACGCCTGGAATAGCCTCGGCAACATGAGCCAGGAGGAGGCACAGAAGAACTACATTGCCTTCGTGAATTCTCTGGCTGGGGCCGAGGTGCGTCTCGTGTAGTTGATAGTGAGGGTTATGAGGAAGCAAGAAACTGATGGAAATGATGATGAGAATAATGATGGTAATAGTGATGATAGTGAGGAGGATGTTAAGATGGTGATAGTGATTAGGAGGATGATAGTAGCAGTAGGTTATGATGATAATGATCTCGGAAATTGTGATAGTGATAAGAATGGTTTTGATGATGACCATAATATATAATGATGATTATAATGATAATGATGATGATAATAGTAAAAATGATAGTTATGATAATACCAGTAATGTTAGTAGTAAGTGATAGTAATAACAGTAATAAAAATTGCTAGTAGTAATAGTAGTAAAAAAGGATATTCGTTATCTTAGTATATTGATATTAAAAGTGATGATATTAATAGTAATGATGATGATAATGAAAATAACGATATCAATGATAATGTGGTAGTGGTAGTGATAATGATAATGATGGTGGTGGTGATGACCACAACGATAATAAAAGATTATAATAACAACAATAATCTCTTTCAGGAAGAGCAAGCCAAAGCACAAGAAGAATCGGGTCAGAAATACAAGAACTTGCTGGTAACTTGCGAGAATGGGTTGCGGACCATCACCCTAAACCGACCGTCCAAGATGAATGCTATCACTGTGGAGGTGAGAGTTCGGTCAGTGACTGGGTTGATAACTGAATGTGTTTGGTTTTGTGAAGTGGGAAGGTGACTGATTGCTGATTTCAAGCTGAGTTTTCTTCTTTATGAGTGTGAGTGACTGGTTGTGCTTGCGTGTGAGGACATTTATTGATGGGAGGATGGATGTAATTATTTCATATATAATGAAGGTTCATATAGAAAGTGCGTTCATATTTATTTGTTATGAGAAAGTATAGAATAGTTGAGCAAATTATTTACACTGCCAGTCTAGCAAAGACTTCAGAACACTCCCTTTTCATCATAGATGTATGAGGAATGGATTGCTGCCCTCAAAGAAGCTGCAGACGACCCAGCCACAGTCATCACAGTGACGACAGGAGCGGGCAACTACTACTGCTCGGGCAATGACCTCTCCAACTTCGCCAACATTTCTCCAGAGAACATGCACGAACACTCGAAAAATGCTGGAGTTTTGCTCAATAGGTAAAGTCCCAAGTACTGGTGATTATTTCTCTCTCTCTCTCTCTTTCTTTATTTCTTTCTATTTCTCTTTCTCATTTTTCCTCTTACTCTTTATTATTCTTTCTCTTTCTCCCTCTTCCTCTCCCTCTATTTCCCTTCCTTCCATCTCAGATCTTCCTTTCTTTGTCTTCTTCCTGCGATTTCTTTTTCATGGCAGGATTTTTGGAAACCTGTTATTGTCATTTAATTTTCTTGTCCTACTATGAGTAAAAGAAGTATAGGAACTCATAACTTTCTCTATATTATTTATAACCTTTTTTTTTTCCACAATTCCACATTCAAAATACTCTTCTCTGTCCAGGTTTGTGTCAGCATTCATCGATTTCCCAAAGCCTCTCATTGCAGTCATTAACGGCCATGCCATTGGTGTGTCTGTCACTGTCTTGGGACTTTATGACGCCGTCTATGCCACAGACAAGGTGAGATGGTGTGGTGTGGATAAAAGCCATCACTGTAAGATTACAGGATTGTAAGAGATATGTATCACCAGTCGCCAGATGTGTGCTAAAACTGCTTGCATTTTCCCCAGGCGACTTTCAACACGCCATTTAGTAACCTCGGCCAGTCTCCTGAAGGGTGCTCGTCCTTTACCTTCCCCAAGATCATGGGGCCTGGCAAGGCAAATGAGTTGCTGCTCTTCAACAAGAAGGTGAGATTATAATTTGCATTGTAGGTAGAGGGTTTAACCTTTTTTCCCAGGAAGTTTTAAAAGACGTGCGTTGCTTGTGTACGGGGCACTCATCCGCAAGCGGTAACATTGAATGTGTTGTCTTGAGTCTCTTATCTAATACAATTTCTTCTAAAATAAAAAGGAATTAATATGCCAACATTGGCATCACAGTATATTCCACTGGCGCTTCGTGACACCGAAACTAGTGCCACCGTATAAAATGGGTTAATGTTACGTGGGTTGGGATTTGTCTTTTTAACTGCCAGTAGTGGTTCTTTATTTTTTAATACCTATATAATTTTTATTATATTATTTTTGCATATATATATTTATGATTGGAGTGGAGTCTTGAGTATAATATTAATTTAACTCTTCTTTAATAGTTTATCTGAAATAAATTTTTTCAACTAAAAGTTTGTTTTGTTGCAGGAATAATAAGAATCTAAGACTGGTTGTTGAAACATTTAATTAATTCTGTTAAGATATAAATGATTCCAGAGGTGTCTTTTCACTCAGGAGTCAAGTATTAGGATTACCTGGCCTCCCCCGTTTAACCTATTTCTTGAATTTGAATAAAGAAAAGCTTTTACTTCGCTGTTATTGATATTGATAATAATGAATAAATAGGACTGTCAATAATAATGATAATAAGTGATGATAGTTATAGTATGAGAAATAATTCTTTTCCTGAAGGTTCAAACATTTGGGTAAGCAGGTGGCTAGTTAGGCCTAGTAATTCAGTCTTTGGGGACCGAGCGCATGTGAAGCCATCAATGTGTAAAAAAAAATTGACAAAATAGAACTACAATGGACGGTGCATTAACTTGGCATCAATGGGTTAAATACGCCACATTCATTTCATATAAAGCCCAACATTTCACTTTGGCAGAACTTAACACGAGTCCTTTCTCCCCACAGATTACCGCCCACCAGGCTTGCGACCTAGGGCTGGTCACAGAGGTGTTCCCCGATGCCAGCCTGCAGCAGGAGATCTGGCCGAGATTGCAGGCCTATGCAAAACTGCCGGTCAAGTCTTTGGTTTATTCAAAGGCCTTGACACGTGACATTGAAAAGGATGTGTTGCACAAGGTTGGTAGAATGTGGGTCTGTGATTTTTGAGATAGATAGATAGATTGATTGAATTGTAGGTTCAGGGAGATTGGGAGATGGAAATGGAAATTGATAAAAAGACTGGATAATAAGGTCATGTACAAAGGTAGATTGGATTTTAACCCCTTCACGATGGGTCACGCCTCTTGACGTCGTAACAAACCGCTTGAAATGTGGAATGCGGCTAAACGCAGAGGCAGCGCGCCAAATTGCTATGAGGCGGTGAGTCGGCTTGATGTACCGAACTCCTGCACTCAAAGTCAGCGCGTTGCCATTGATCGCCAGAGCATAGTTAATTTTTTTATTTTTCTTCACCCGTCACCAAGGGGTTAAATTCATGTAGAAGGGTAGAATAGGGGTAAACTGCATCAGAAAGTGGCATGAGCTGCTGCAGGTATCCTTGTAAGAGTTTATTCATGCTTGGTTCATATTGGTTGGTCGGATTTTCATTAGTTGAAAAGTGCATTGTAGGTGCATTATACCACTAAAATTTTGGCCTTCTGCAGACTTGCACAAGACCCTGGCCAAACTTACTTGGCTGTTAGAAAGTGGGATTTTAGATTTATTTTTTAGGGTGGAATGTGG
>NC_061860.1:3686782-3694282 GCF_019202785.1 Penaeus chinensis
AGAATTAGATTAAATATTTGAAACTATTTTGTTTATATGGCATGATTTTTTTTTAATATGCATGTACCTTTGCACAGGCAATTATCAATGCAATTTCTTGTTAAAGCAAATATCAATGCAATTAACTGTAAATAAACCTCTTGATAATATATATTTTGGCAAATGTTGTTATTACTTGTCATTTATTATCCTGACGTATTATTAATCAGTAATGATAAACTGAACTGATTTCTCTTCCTTTTCCGAAATGAATTTTCTTTTCAATCGCAAACCACTCTAATCCCTTGCTCATTGTTGTCGTGGGGAGACGGAGACTGGAGTCCAAGGTAGGGAAACGCCCCTACCTTGGACCTCAGCCCTCGCCTCAACTAATTTTGCAGTCTTTTCTTCTCTGCCTTTCCTTTCCTTCTCTTCATCATCCCCTTCTTCTTCTGTCCATTTCCTAAGCTGTGAGAGCCATGCTGAAAGGGTGAAAGGCTGGCTTTGTGGCAATCATGAACGGCCTCTGTGAGCAATGGGCATGGTATTCCCTTGGTTAATTGCCTAGCCCTTACCCCTCATGGGGACCCTGAGGGTAGACCATTTCCTCTCCCCATTTATTTCAGGCTCACCATGGCCAATAGTGTTTTTTTTTACCCTTAATAGGGGCATTAAGGCTTGCCCCATCATCAACTAGCCTAGCTAAATTTGATTTCATTGGTTTCCCGACCCTTGCCTCTCCTTTTACCATGGCTCAGACCACCGATACTAATGCCCCCTCCTCAGTGTTTGCTGTCAACTGTATCTATTCCAAATCATCCACCCAGGTCATTACCCAACCTTCAGAATACACCCCTTCCTCTCTCCCAACATTTTCCACTCCATCTACTGCATTCTTCTTCCTTATCTACCCCCACCCCCCATATTCTTCATTCTTATTGTTCTCCTCATTGCCCTCCTCCCAACAGTACTACCTCTCTCCATACCATCTCATTTTCCTCCCGCCCTTGTCCTTCTACTGCTTCCACCTCTTCAAACCTTTTGAGTACCCTCTTTGGCCCAGCTAAGTGGGAGCAATTCTTTGTGGATCCCCAGCAGCCCCGTAATCTGACAATACCCTTTTCTTCCAACAATGTCTCCAAAAACAGGTAGGCAGAATTTCCTTTCGCAGATTGTTCACGCCTTGTTACAGTTACATCTGAGTCCTAAGCTTGTGGATTATTTACACTGACTGACCTCACCATTCCTGCCCAACCTCACTCCTCCCTTAACACTTGTACCGGAACTCTTTCCGGTACAATATTGGCAAAATTACCTTCCATAGACATGACCTTCCCCATAAAGTTTATATTAGTGGAGTATTCTGTCTGACCATATTGACCTCTTGTGGTGGCTCCCATAATGTATTATTATCTCAAGAATTCTCAACATCTCCCCTAGCATCTCTTCCCTATACCCAGAACCAACCTATCTCTACTCCCTCTCTCCCCCAATCAAATTCCTTATCCAGTCTAAATCCAGATCTCTACCACTTCCCATATACCCCCCTCAATAAACTTTTAACAATATATCTCTTGTGTACCACTATTGGCCGACACTGTTGCAATGAAAAAAAATCACTATAAACATAAAATAAAAAAAATCCAAAGAGATCTACGTGAGCTTTTTTTTAAAATTTCGGTCCCGTTTCTTTTTGGCAATTTTTTTTTTTTATGGGGGGTGGGGGGAAGCTAAGGCAAATTTCGAAAAAAGCTCACGTCAATCTCTTTGGATTTTATCAATGTTTATGCTGGTACAAGAAGTGTATGTACCATGCATGGTTTCCTCTGTGTGTGTGTGTGTGTGTGTGTGTGTGTGTGTGTGTGTGTGTGTGTGTGTGTGTGTGTGTGTGTGTGTGTGTGTATGTGTGTGTGTGTGTGTGTGTATGTGTGTATGTGTGTATGTGTGTATGTGTGTATGTGTGTATGTGTGTATGTGTGTATGTGTATGTGTATGTGTAAGTGTAAGTGTAAGTGTAAGTGTAAGTGTAAGTGTAAGTGTAAGTGTAAGTGTAAGTGTAAGTGTAAGTGTAAGTGTATGTGTATGTGTATGTGTATGTGTATGTGTATGTGTATGTGTATGTGTATGTGTATGTGTATGTGTATGTGTATGTGTATGTGTATGTGTATGTGTATGTGTATGTGTATGTGTATGTGTATGTGTATGTGTATGTGTATGTGTATGTGTATGTGCGAGTGCGAGTGCGAGTGCGTGTGCGTGTGCGTGTGGCGTACTAAGAGGGAATTAGCCTAAGAGATCAAAAAAGGGCAACATAGTTCAGGGAACAGACAAAAGTGGAAGATATACTTGGGAACATCAAAAAGAAAAAATGGCAATGGGCAGGTCATAATAGTCCAAGACAGGACAACAGATGGACAAAGAAAGTAACTGACTGGGTTAAAGATAACAAAGAGACCTAGGGCCAGACGAATGATAAGATGGCATGACAAAATAACTGAATTTGGGGGCCGAGACTGGAAACAAAAAAAATTGAAAATATTGGGAGAGGCCTATGTTCAACAATGGATTGACTCAGGCTGATGATGATGATGATATATATATGTGTGTGCATGTGCGTGTGTGCGTGTGATGTTTGTATGCATGCATGATTCTCCCAAAACGGTAAATGTGTTTGTGTACATACTGTGAACATCCCCATGTATGTGTATGCTTGCCTTTACTGCTTTCTATGTTCAACTCTTATTTTATATATATATATATATATATATATATATATATATATATATACATATATACACACTATAGATATATAGTATATAGAGATAGATAGATGATAGATAGATATATAGATAGATATGGATATATATGGATATATGGATATATATGGAATATATGGATATATATATATATATATATATATATATATATATATATATATATATATATATAAAGTTATATATATATAAAGTTATATATATAAAGTTATATATATAGTTATATATATAGTTATATATATAGTTATATATATAGTTATATATATAGTTATATATATAGTTATATATGTATATATATATATATATATGTATATATATATGTATATATATATGTATATATATATATATAGATAGATATATAGATAGATATATAGATAGATATATAGATATATATAGATAGATATAGATATAGATATATATACATTCATATATACATGCTAGATTTATAGACCATTTGATGGATAGATAGACAGATAGATAATTAGACAGATACACAGATAAAGATACAGATATAAAATACAATATATCCTTTAGCATCTTTTAGGATTAGTATATCCTGTTCAAAAATGCTCATTTCATGCTTACTTGCCAAACTTCCAGTTATGACAATGCAATCAACATAAATAAATGCATTTACCTTTACAACATAAGGATCATGTCACTAGTTCAAGAAAACAATTTTGTAGAAAAAATATCATATTCAAGTGTATAGTAATTCATAATAGCTTGTGTAATAACCACTGTGGAATTATGCAATTGACAGTGACAAAAACAAATACATTACAAAACAGCAAATACATAATTACAACAGAAAATTAAATTGTGCTTTTGTAATCTGATCAACATTCTCTCACCATTAGAACAAAATGCATTGCTTGTGCAAATAATTAACTTAATAAATAATATCTACTTCTTTTATACAGATATTTCAAACATTTCTTAAGATCCAATACTAAATTAAAACAAATCTCAAGACACCCTTCAAATCGTTCTAGATATTTATGAACATCCACTACAAAATATCTGCAAATACTTCATAAGACCCACTATAAATCTGCAAACATTTCAAAAGACCTACTACAAGAAATAGGCTTTCAACATGCTCCACTATAAACTCACAACTACCCAGATCCTTTCAAAGGTTAGCCTTCATTAGAGGCCGCAGGTATTTGCTGTACGCTTTGGGGACGTCGGTTTGATTCATGGGGCTCTTTTGGGCTTCGTTGAACATCCTGCAAGAGACAGAATAGTACAGTTAAGAAATAATGCAATGCCTAATTAGAGATCTTGTACTGGTAGGGGAAGTACATTTTATATGTTTTTCTACTGGCCAAAGTGTACTTCAGAGGTTATAAGTGACTGGCATTACTTGAATACATATGATGATCGTCATCACTTCAAATCATTATCCTCATCAACCTGTCAATCATTGGGAAATGACAACAATTGCCACTGACCAATCAAAATAAGCCTTTCATCATATTATCGTGACTAATCCCATTTCTTAGCAACCTTTTCAGTATATTTAGACTAAGAGTTTAGATTAACACAGATCATTATAATATTTCATATGTTATGCAGCCGTACCTCTGAATAACATTTACATCTTTCTAAAGAAAAAAAAGAAGAAAAAAAAAAAGAAAGACGTGTATACATATAATTCATATATAAATCTATCCCTTTATCTATAATTCAAATGGTACCAGAAATCTCTGGGTGTCACTCATTTCAGTGACCTTGGGCAAGCGTGCCTGGCTATAAGAGGTTAATTCAAGAAAATGATAGCTGAAGAGAAAGAAAGAAAGAAAGATATAAATAAATAAATAGAGAAAGATATAAAGAAAGAAAGAAAAAAAGATATAAAGAAAGAAAGAAAGAGAGATATAAAGAAAGAAAGAAAGAAAGATATAAAGAAAGAAAGAAAGAGAGATATAAAGAAAGAAAGAAAGAAAGATATAAAGAAAGAAAGAAAGAAAGATATAAAGAAAGAAAGAAAGAAAGATATAAAGAAAGAAAGAAAGAAAGATATAAAGAAAGAAAGAAAGATATAAAGAAAGAAAAAAGAAAGAAAAAAAATCATATACATACCTGTTGTAGACATTGCCATCCCAACATCCAAGGGTTGAGTCTAGAATACGATCATGGATATCAAAAGAATCCACTAATGACACAGCATCATCTCTGAGAACTTCCAGGAGCTCGCACATTTCTCCTTCCAGTGTACTGATGTTCTCAGGCGATAAGGCTTGACTCTGAGTATGGAATGGAAGGAAATGCTGATGCAGGTTTACTGTATTTGTAAAAAGTTAAGTAAAGCCTTAAATTGTTAGTTTTGGATGCTTGAGTGTTCAAAAAATGGAAGAAAAAGAGAGGAAAAAATTTAATATAATACATAAAATAATTGAACTGATACAAGCTATATCTAGGTAAAATAGAAAAAAGTTGCCTAAAGGACTTGTAAAAAAAAAAATCCTGATGAAATAGATTAGAGCTTTTCACCCTTTTTTTTGATGATCACCTCCAGTAATAATAAAAGCTATCCACTCTACATGGTCTAATCTCTTAGGTTCCCCTTCTACAATTACAAGCAGAGACAAATACTTTTTTTCTCATTCTGAATCAGAACATTCATCAAGCACACAATTCATTCCAATCGTAAGAGAGAAGAGGCCCAGGGCACAAGCTCCTCTGCAGATGGCACTCTTGTCTTTGCCTAATTTACGCACTGGTCCTTAGTCCTACAGCATGTGAATAAGTGTCTATAAAGAACTTCATATTGCCTAATCATATGCACTGGTCCTTAGTCCTACAGCATGTGAATAAGTGTCTATAAAGAACTTCATATACTGACTAATGGTCACTAACTACTCCCTTGAGTCCAAAGCTACCTGTGCCGACTGGACAAATAGGAACTGGATGTGTTAAATATTCCTTTGGTTTAAGTGTGAGGGAAAAGGGGGGTGGGCATGTGCTCCTCCCTGAAGACTTATGAATTGTAAACTCCATACTTATTGTTGAACAGCTCGCCACTGACTTCAGTAAGCTACCACCAAAGCACAAAGGTAAATACTTCAGTCCTGCGAGGCCCCAGGGAGAAGTGTCACAGACCACCCACTCTCTTTATCAGACAATCCCCATTCTTAAAATTCCGGCTCTGCCCCTGCGAAAACTTTGATCAATCTAGTAGTCTAGTTATTACTAATCAGGCAATTATAACTGTTGTCCTTAAAACTATCACAGATTAACGACCCTACCAAACAACCAAACAACTCAGCAACCAATCTACGACTACAACAAGAACAACAACATTTTTTGAAAATCTCTGGATCTATGCTAAGTTTTGGAAAAAAAAAAAAAAGTAACTGAGTAAAGAACAAATGACAACTCCAAAATGAGAAAAAATACTCCAGTCTCAACTGAAACAGCAACAACATAAAACAGTAACAAGCATTCTAAACTTCATCCACAAGAAGCCTCACCCTAAGGAAGTCTCCCTGATTCAGAGTGATGTGGTAGATGAGGTAGAGACGGCACAATCGGCGAAGAACATTCCGCACGCCCTCGCTCAGCTCCAGGCTCTCAACGTTCTCGACAAACTGCTCGCACGTGAAGTACCTAGTGTGGGCCTGCGGGTGAGAGGGAAATCCTTTTAAAATTGAATATATGAGCGACTGAATTTCCTGATTGGCGGCTTTTGATTTGCCTTTCCCAAATGCAGGTTATGATGGTGAGAGGAGAGTGTTTCTTATCAAAAGTGTGATGTGTACATTTATACAATATTTCACTTTGCAATTCCTATTCCTGGCAGGTATGAAGGAATCAAATTGGTGATTCACAACTTAATTCTCCCATTCAATGCCATTAATTGTAGATAACTAAATGATAACTGCTAAAAAAATTAACAGACACATTGATTTATTTATGGATATGACAAAAATTACCCTCATCATTGCCATAATATAGCCATCAATCCAATGTATAAAGAAGACATGGAGAAAATTAATATATGATTAATGAATTAAGTGTACAATTGTGTTTTGAAATTACATCAAACATTACAATTCAATATCAACAAATTACATATCATGCATTGTGGAATAACTTATTCTCATTTACACCATCCTGACACTAATCACAATAAGACTGTATTGTTCAGAGCAAATGAATGCCAAAACATCTTAATTTGGAAAAAAAGGAAAAATAAAACAAAAGATGATCTCAAAAATATCACCATGGAGAAAGTTAACTAGTATATACTTATACTTTTATGATAAAGATAACATAACAAATATGTTATTTATATAAATAAAAAGGTGAACCAGTATGAAAATCCTCACTTTTATGATAGAGATTACCTAATAAGTATAATATTTATGTAAATAAAGAGCCCTGGACAACCATTTATCAGTGAATGAGAGAGTAGCACTCCCACCCTGTAGTATAACTGACCTGTGCACACTTCACGAGCAGAACAGAACATTTATTCCATGCAAGTTCAAACTGTTCTCCCTGATCGCAGTACTTCTGGAGGCGGTTTGCAGTCTCCGTGACAATGGCTGACACGGCTGTCTTGTACGCTTCAACCAGAGCTAAAAGTAAAATAAACACCATCATTTTCTTTTCTCTTTTTCTGCAATTCATTCATGTATGCTGCCCAAATTCCAATGCGTAATTCCGTAAAAAAGGTATGAAAGAGAATGAATTACTTCACAGAACGTGAGATTTATCTAAAGCATTTTTGTTGATA
>NC_061860.1:3699282-3704282 GCF_019202785.1 Penaeus chinensis
CCTTTCCTTTTCCTCATACTCCCATCCCTCTCATTCTCTCTCCTTTCCTTTTCCTCATACTCCCATCCCTCTCATTCTCTCTCCTTTCCTTTTCCTCATACTCCCATCCCTCTCATTCTATCTCCTTTCCTCTTCCTTGCTCTTTTCCCCTCCTTCCTTCCCTCTCCCTCTCTCTCCTTTCCTCTTCCTTGCCTCTCTCTCTTCCTCTCTCACCTTTCCTTTTCTTCACCCTCCCATCCCTCTCATTCTCTCTCCTTTCCTCTTCCTCGCTTTTTTCCTCGACTTCCTTCCCTCTCCCCCTCTCTCCTTTCCTTTTCCTCATACTCCCATCCCTCTCATTCTATCTCCTTTCCTCTTCCTTGCTCTTTTCCTCTCCTTCCTTCCCTCTCCCTCTCCCCCTCTCTCCTTTCCTTTTCCTCATACTCCCATCCCTCTCATTCTATCTCCTTTCCTCTTCCTTGCTCTTTTCCCCTCCTTCCTTCCCTCTCCCTCTCTCTCCTTTCCTTTTCCTCACCCTCCCATCCCTCTCATTCTCTCTCCTTTCCTCTTCCTTGCTCTTTTCCCCTCCTTCCTTCCCTCTCCCTCTCTCTGCCTATTCCCTTTTCTTCTCCCTCTCCCTCCATTTGCCAATCATCCAAAACCACACTCTCCGACACAGCACTTACATCCTCCTGGCCACCACTTGGTCGATGTGATGGTCGGGGAATGGAGAATAAATTCTTGTGTTGATGGGTCGTAGGTTGCCGTCGTCTCAAGGCCTCGGAGGAAGGTTCCATGACCCATTTCTGTCTATGGAAGATCATCGTCATTATCAAAAATAAAATCATTATAATTCTTATCATCATTGTTATTAGTACATACTTAACAAGAGCTAGTAACTTTAAGCACAGCAATAATCATCTTACTGTATATATGAATGGTTCACATACACTTTACATCAAATAAAAAGAAGCAGCATAAGGAAACGGAAGGTAATTATGATGATAACAATAATAATGATGATTATACTATACTATACTACTATGGCTGCAACTATTACTAAATATTAATCATGAATAATAATAAACAATTAATAATAATAATAATAACAATAATAACAATAATAATAATAATAATAATAATAATTATAACAATAACAATAACAACAACAACAACAACAATAATAATAATAATAATAACAACAACAACAACATATGTAACGATAAAATAATAATAACAAACGATAATGACGATGATGATAAGGACAACAACAACTATAAATCCATATACTTACATACCTGGGCATATGTACCAATGATTTCTCCAGACCAGGCACGTCCGAGCCATATGCCCTGCTGGTCAACCGTGCCCTGACCCAGTATCGCTGGCATGAACATGACATAATGTAAAGCTAATGGATTCCCGTCCCTTGTGAGTGCGACGCCAAGACCCGAGCCCATCAGAGTCCTGCAAAGAAATATGCAACGTGATTTTAACTTTCAGAGTATTAAGAGTACGTTGTGCTTATTGCAAGCTACAGCGGGCATGTTGGTGAAGGGAACGGGAGCTGGGAGGAAGTGATGGGTTGGTCTGAGATGGTGTTGAGGCAAAGAATATGAAAAGGATGATGGAGGTGGAGGTGGAGGAGGAGGAGGAGGAGGAGGAGGAGGAGGAGGAGGAGGAGGAGGAGGAGGAGGAGGAGGAGGAGGGGGAGGGGGAGGGGGAGGGGGAGGGGGAGGGGGAGGGGGAGGGGAGGGGGAGGGGGAGGGGGAGGGGGAGGGTGAGGAGGAGAAGGAATTCAAGATGATGTATATGAGTGGAGGAGGAGGAGGAGGAATGGGAGAAGGAATAGAAAGAGAAGGAGGAAGAGGAGAAAGAAGACGAAGAGGAGGAGGAGGAGGAGGAGGAGGAGGAGGAGGAGGAGGAGGAGATGGAGGAGAAAGAGAAGGAGAAAAAATTGGTGCAGGGGTTGGAAAAGAGGGGATGAAATGATTTGTGACAGAATGTTATCTATGAGAGTAAAAGAGAAACTTTATGAGACATTAGCAAGAACATCTATGCTGCATGGTTTGGAGAGAAAGGCTGAAGGATAAGGTTTATGGATAGGATGAGAGAGGAGAGAAAGGGCGAGATAGAGACAGATGATCCACTATTGTGTAAAGAGATGAGAAAGGAAGTTTTTACATAACATTACATTACACTACAGTTATTTTACCTGCATGACATCATAATCATTATAACTACACAACATGGTAATCATCATAACTGTATAACACTATAGGCAGTGTGATACATAGCACAGCTTTTAATAATGATATAACATTATTACCATAATGTTCCAATCATATAACGCACTATTCACCACACTTCCACAAAATTAACAAAAACAACAAAGAAACGAAACGAATAACCCTTACCTTATGCCCTCCATCTCGCCAACAATCTGCTGGACATCCTCGTCCTCGTTAAACTTGCGGATCATGTAGCAGGCTTTCCTCAGCTCGTTGGAGTAGCGGTCCTCATGGCTCAAGTACTCGGGCGGAATGGGGTCGAGGAACTCCGGGTCCGAGAGAAAGAAGTCCTCTGAAAAGAAATTTCTTGTTTAATGAAAAGTCTAGAGATTTTGGGAACTGAAAATATAGATACAAGATGCTACTATTCAGGTTATTACTTATAAAAATTAACTACTTTAAAATACAGTCGGATGTTCTGACTAAACCATATTTTTGTCAATGATTTTTTCTGCTGAAAAAAAAAAAAGTAGCAATTTTACATTGCAATGAAATAGACAATCTATTTATAATTCATAGCATTATATATTCATGTATTTACATTTCTAATACAAACACAAAAATTAAAGATTCATGTAAAGCACTTTAATGTTTAAAATAACCATTAAAACCATTTATTTGCAAAGCAGTTAACTTCAATTATGAGAATCAGTGAAAATATATATATATAAAAAAATATATATATATATATATATATATAATTTTGTTAGAAAAACATGTTTGTTCCTCTAGAGATAAGATAAAAAAAGATGAATGAGAATTAGGAGGAGAGAAAAAAGGAGGAAGAAGAGGAAGAGGAAGAGGAAGAGGAAGAGGAAGAGGAAAAGGAGGAGGAGGAGAAGGGGAAGGGGAAGGGGAAGGGGAAGGGGAAGGGGAAGGAGGAGGAGAAGGAGAAGGAGGAGGAGGAGGAGGAGGAGGAGGAGGAGGAGGAGGAGGAGAAGGAGGAGAAGAAGGAGGAGGAGGAGGAGGAGGAGGAGGAGGAGGAGGAGGAGGAGGAGGAGGAGGAGGAGGAGGAGGAGGAGGAGGAGGAGGAGGAGGAGAAGGGGAAGGAGGAGGAAGGGGAAGGAGGAGGAAGGGGAGAATGAGGAAGAGGAGGAGAAGGAGGAGAAGAATTAGGAGAGAAAAAAGGAGGAAGAAGAAGAATATTAAAAGAAAAGTTTTATCACAATTATTTACTTTTAAACCATGAAGAATATATATATATATATATATATATATATATATATATATATATATATATGTTTGTATATATATGTATACATATATAATGTATATATATATATATATATATATATATATATATATATATATATAATTGTAAGAAATTATCAAACGGACATGAAAATTATGAAACCTTTATATTCCATTAACCTTTTAGTCCTAAAGATATAATCATTTTTCATAAGACAATAAAATAAATAAAAATATTTAGTTATTTGTCTTCACTACTAATTCACCCAAAATAAAGTTTCATAGTGATTTAAAAGTCAATGGAGTTATTCACAGCATGCCAAATTAGCCCAATGCTGACAGGCTTGGGATGTAAGTACGTGCCATGCCCACTGTGAGTTTCCTTTATTAATTGATTTTACACATAGATGGCTACACTTGTACTAAGTCACTAGTGAGCCAATTACGAATACTGCCTGTCTTTTCCTTGATTTAAGAAATTGTTTTATGCTATCTTATTTTGCTGTTGCTAAGGTTTATAGCATAATAGTAATCATAATGTTTATGATAAAAATAACACCATTGATATTCATAGCACTAGTAAAAAATATGTTTTTTCTGCCAATTCAAAATAAGGTGAAATCAGGTAAGGTCGCAAAGTCTGCTAATTGACTCCTTTGTGGCTAAGCAGAGCCGTCTATGTACAGAGACATATAAAAAAAAATATAGAAAATGAGCACAGCATTTTCCCCATTTTTTATTCATTTTCCCCAGCAGAATGTGGTTAATACCCTATTAACACAAACACAAACACAAATACACACACACACACACACACACACACACACACACACACACACACACACACACACACATTGTAAAATACCGAATGTATTATAAAGTCAGACATACTCTAGAAGTTCTAACCCACATTTAAAATTTTCTTTTATAATCACTGACCTTTAATCACCAATGTCATTTCTAGAAGTAAAATTGGTTTTAATCTTTCATAATCTTTTTATATTGTTTACCATAAGGCAAAGATGCTGATAGTTTTAAGTTTGGAAAAATGTGGCATTACTTGCTTGACAAATATAATATCAGTATTGTTAATTCTATTTAGTCTATTTATCTATTCATCTTTTTACATCATAGAAGCTGGACCTTTCAAAAACAGTCATGAGGATGCTGTTTCTACTTCCGATGGATAACCATAACATTTCACTTTAACATTTCAGTCTCACATTTCAGAAACATTTTCAATCATGTACTGAGTTGACAGCATACTCAGCTTTGTGAATGAGTATATTTAACTTTCGTTTCTTTTTTAGTTATAACAGTTCCATGAGGCACTATAAAACCTGCTTGATGTTTTTTTTGCAATATTGGTTTCTCATTTTTTTGCACAAATAAGAATTTTCTTTTTTCTTTCTTTTTTTGTCTACTTCTTGTACCTCACTCTCTGTGTGTCTTTCTCTCTCCCTCTGTCTCTCTGTCTCTCTGTCTCTCTGTCTCTCTGTCTCTCTCTGTGTCTCTCTCTCTCTCTCTCTCTCTCTCTCT
>NC_061860.1:3711782-3714282 GCF_019202785.1 Penaeus chinensis
TAGATGGGATAAATAGAATATATATATATACATATGTGTGTGTGTGTGTGTGTGTGTGTGTGTGTGTGTGTGTGTGTGTGTGTGTGTGTGTGTGTGTGTTTGTGTGTGTGTAATTTCACACACGTGCATATATATATATATATATATATATATATGTATGTGTGTGTTATATATATACATATACACATAAACACATATGTATATAAGTATGTGTGTTGTACATATATAAATGTGTGTATATATGTCGAGATCGATAATGGATGGACATTTGAAAGATGCATTGGTTAAAATTGTAAAGATATCTGAACCACGCAGAGTTGGAAAATCCCACTGAAATGTTTATTCTCGTATTTTCATTTTGAAGGCATATTGATAAAGCAAAACTGTTTTAGAACTAATGGAGTAAATTTCAATAACCATCTATAAATGGCTGATTTGTCTAAATATCCATTTATTTTTCCCAGAAAATGAAGGTTGTAATGTCTTATAAGTGAATTATTATAACCGTTGAATCCATATGAATAGTGATAATTAAGACGAGTCGTTGCTTTCACCTTGCGGGCAGAGACAGAGAAAGAGGTTGGGGGAAAATTCGTGGGAGACCAAGACATGATTCCGTCAAAATAGTGTGTGTTTTGTATTTCTTATCTAATTATTTTCTCTCTTTTTTTTTTTTTTTTTTTTTTTTTTGGCATGAATACAACGGAATTAGTCAAAGGAAACCATTGCGATTGTGTCAAAAGAATGAATTAGGAAAGGAACCACAGATCAAAATAAAGTGTGGGAAAGGAAAATCGTGAGAGAAGTGTAAGATTGATCACTTATTCATACAAATGAAAAATAACCGAAAATACCAACCCGTGCCAGTGAAAACCTCGAAAACCCCCTGAAAAATAAGGAAAATCCAGGGTAGTGGGAGCGACTGACTCTATTCCGTCACACGTTTGTTTATCCTAATGATCATTGAGTTATATTTAGCTGGCAAGGGGTGGGGTTAGAGGTAAAGTTAACCATAAATATGAATTGATTTAGTTAAAAAATATTCCTGCCCTTTCCTGATATTTATCATTGCTAATATTAAACTTATTTAATATGCCACCTGTTTATTGTTAACAGATTATAGAACGAAAGAAATTTGGTTTAAACTGACCGTTGCATCTTCGGCACACCACAAAAGCCTTTAGACCATTCAGCCATGATTCTCAAATCAAATTAGTTGTCATATATATATACATTTTTTTTTTTTTTGAAGGGGTGGGGGGGGGGGGTATCGTAAAATGAAAAAAAACACGGGATGTGGCGACGACTCCGAGGTAATATTATCATCGTTTGTGTTAGAATTGATATCGACAAATTAGCAGCAGTAATTTAGTAAATTAAACTTTGGAGTTGTATATGGAACGCACACACACACTAATACTAACACACAGATACAGTAAACACACACACACATACACACATATATATGTGTGTGTATGTGCTTGTGTGTGTAGGTGTGCATGTGCGTGTATATATGTATATAATATATTATACGCATATATATACATATATTATATATACTATATATAATGTATATATATTATATATATATGTATATATATATATATATTTACATACTAATATATATATATATATATATATATATATATATATATATATGTGTGTGTGTGTGTGTGTGTGTATACATGTATAATATATATATACATATATATATTATACATATATGTATATATATATATTATATATATCGTATATATATTGTATACATATATTATATATATACATATATATATATATATATATATATATATATATATATATATATATATATATATAATGTTTATATATATTATATATATGTATATGTCTATATATAAAATATGTATAATATATATACATATATATAAATTATATATATGTATATATGTCTATATATAAACTATGTATAATATATATATTATATATATGTATATATGTCTATATATAAAATATGTATAATATATATATCATATATATTACATATGTTATAAATATGCACTGAATATATTATAAATGTATTATATATATATATCACATATATAGTACATATATAATGTATGTACATATAATATATATTATGGAAAATATATGAAATACCATAATGCATCAAAGCCTAATGCATCAAACTTTATTATGGATTGGTAGGTTCCCTAGACAAGACTTAATCTCGTCAAAGAACTACAACCGTAATGGTATATATATATACATATATATATGTATATATATGTATATATATTATATTATATATAATATATATATTATATGTTATATATTATCATATAATATATATATATATGATATATATATATATATATTATCATATAATATACATATATATATATTATATATATGTATATATATATACATACATACATACATCATATACATATATGTGTGCGTGTGTATGTGTACGTGTGTACACGTCATCCATGTATCTTATTATCTGGTTTGTCTGTTACAG
>NC_061860.1:3741782-3751782 GCF_019202785.1 Penaeus chinensis
ATACATACATATATATATATATATACACACACAAGTGTGCGTGTATATATCTATCTATCTATCTATCTACCTATATATGTGTGTGTGTGTGTGTGTGTGTGTGTGTGTGTGTGTGTATATATAAATGTATATACATATATATATTGATTAAGTTTATTCCTACTTTCTGTTTTTGTCCATAAATTAACCACCAAAAATACCAGAAAACAAACAAACTTTAAATTATATCACCATTTATTCTCGTCATGCACACAACCTACACATCGAATCCGATAAATATACCATAATAAAAGCAATGAACTAATACTGAACAATGCATCTAGGAACACATAGTCTTTATTTTAGCGAAATGAATGAAAATGAAAATGAAAATAAAAGAAAAGAAAAGAAAAGATAAGAAAAAAAGAAAAGAAAAGATAAGACAAAATAAAAGAAAACAAAAGAAAAGAAAAGAAAAGAAAAGAAAAGATAAGAAAAAAAGAAAAGAAAAGAAAAGAAAAGATAAGAAAAGAAAAGATAAGAAAAAAAAGAAGAAAATAAAAGAAAATAAAAGAAAAAGAAAAGAAAAGAAAAGAAAAAACGTTCCATCGAGGTCCACTTAGTACAAGTGATCCAGCTGTAACGTTTGCTCCGCGGTTTTCAGCGAGGAATGGACCATGCCGTAAACGTTTCCCCGGGTTGTCTCCAGGGCGCCGCTGAGTCTGGAAGATGGAAGTGAGTCAGAGTCAGGAAGCATATAACCAGGTAACTCCACTGCCATTTATCCCTTTGAACACAAAAAATAAAGCCGACTTTTCCCCAACTGTTAATGGTAGGGAACTCCTCATTATCATAAATAAAAAGGGGGATTTTTTTTACTTCTGGCTATTATAATAACAAAAAAAAACAAAAAAAAACCATAAAGCTAAGCAAATTATAAATTTAATAGCTCACGGTGCACTCTCATTAGCTGCCTATTTTCTTTGAAAATAATTCAGTAACAAGAATAGTAAGAAATAATAAAAAATAAACAAAGTAATAAAGAAGATAATTTAATATTTGTAATGAATAAAGTCGGAAGAGATGGGGCATAGCTCGAGAGTTGCCAACTAGGATTTTCATCAAGACGAAGCGGGGTTATCAGTGTTAAAGTATCTTGGTCAAAGTGATGTAGTGGGAAGTGTATTTAGAGGGAAGTGGTAGGCGGCATACGTTGGGGTTGTTTCATAATTCTTATTATTTTTTTCTCTTTCTCTTCTACTTTCTTTCTCTCTTTCTGTGTGTGTGATGGTGTGTGTGTGTGTGTGTGTGTGTGTGTGTGTGTGTGTGTGTGTGTGTGTGTGTGTGTGTGTGTGAAGTGTGTGTGTGTGAAGTGTGTGTGTGTGAAGTGTGTGTGTGTCTTTCTTTCTGTCTGTCTGTCTGTCTGTCTGTCTGTCTGTCTGTCTGTCTGTCTGTCTGTCTGTCTGTCTCTCTCACCTTCCGTAAGTCGACGTGACGGCGGAGAAACCGGCGCCCAACACACTCCGGGAGAAGGAGGCCGACGGGGAATCCGTGCCGTCGTGTGAGGACGAGGACGAGGACGACGAGGACGAGGCGGCGACCTCCTGACGGCGACGGACCGTCAGGAAGTCGTCGATGTCCCGGTTGAGCTGTTGGGCGTGGCTGACGTGGGCGTGGTAGCCCGAACCGCCCACCGGCTTGATGCGGATGCGCTCGACGTATTCTGTGGGGCGTGGAAGGGAAGGGAGGGGAGGGGAGGGGAGGGGAGGGGAGGGGAAGGGAAGGGGAAGGGAAGGGAAGGGGGGGGAGGAAAGGGTAGGGGAGGGGAGGGGAGGGGAGGGGGGGAGGGGGGAAAGGGGAGGGAAGGGAAGGGAAGGGAAGGGAAGGGGGGGGAGGGGGGGAGGAAAGGGGAGGGAAGGGGAGGGGGGGGGAGGGGGGGGGAGGGGAGGGGAGGGGAAGGGAGGGGAGGGGAGGGGAGGGAAAGGGAAGGGAAGAGAAGGGGAGGGAGGGGAGGGGAGGGGAGGGGAGGGGAGGGGAGGAAAGGGGAGGGGAGGGGAAGGGAAGGGAGGGGACGGGAGGGGAAGGGAGGCGAAGGGAAGGGAAGGGAAGAGAAGGGGAGGTAGGCGAAGGGAGAGGAGGGGAGGGGAAGGGAGGGTGCGGGGGTGAAGATAGGAGATGAGGGAGGTTGAAGATAGGGAGAGGAGAAGAAAATGAGAAGTGGGAGCAAATGAGAGAATGGAGAGATGGAGGAGGGGTGAAGATGTGGAGGGGGGGGGGGGTAAAGACAACAAGGAAGTGAGGCGAAAATAAATATTGGGGGAATGACAGAGGGCGAAGGTAGGAGGGTGCAGAAAAAGGGGCGGTTGGAGGAAGATAGGGAGAGGCAAGGCAGCGAGAGGGTGAGGCGTAAGGGGAAAGTAGATAAACGGATGAAGAAGAGGGGAAACAAAGAAAAAGAAAAGAAAGGGAAGTGAAGATACGAAGGGGAGGAAGGCGAGGAAGATAATGAGGGAAGAGACGATAGGGAGGAAGAAAATACACAACCGGAACAAAGATAGAGAGGGTAGGGGGGGGGAGGGGATAAGTAGGAGAGGCGAAGTGAAGGTGAAGATAAAGCGGGGGGGGGGGGGGGAGGAGGCAAAAATAGGGGGGGGCGTAGGTGGAGGGTGGGTACGGGAAAAGGGGGGGGGGTTAGTTCTATGATTAATTGGTTTGTTTATGAGAAGGAAGTTATATGTGTAGACATCTATCTAATATTAATACTACAAAGGATGATGATGATGATAATAGTAGTAGTAATAATAATAATAATAATAATGTTAATAATGATAATAATAATAAAATAACAATAACAATAAAATAATAATAGTAGTAATAGTAATAATAATAATAATAATAATAATGATAAGAATAATAAAAATAATAATTGCAATAATAATAACAATAATATTAATAATAACACTAGTAATGATGACAACAACAATAATAATAACAGTCAATAAAACAATACAAAACAATAATACAAATGGTAAAAATAATCAGAAAATATATAAAGTAAATAAAACAAAACCATCGACAGAACTAAGACAATAACAGCAACAGCAACAATAACAAAAACAATAACAACAACAACATTCCTACACACACACCTGCATATCACAGAACAACAATTTACAGACACATCCCGCACTCCTGACCCTAAATCATTTGAGCAAACAGGATGTCGACTTTATCACCAAATGCTACACTAATCTCGATAATGATTTCCCGAACTGACAGATTAACGCGAACGTAGGAGGAAACTGAGAGCGATGGAAATTTAGGACGGGCATCCGGCTTACAGGTGGCTATGACGTAGGACGTATGGTGTAAGACAGTATTGTTGTTGTTATTGTTGTTTATTCGTTATTGTTATTGTTATCATTGTTGTTATTATTAAGCATTATAGTTATGATTATTATCACTGTTGTCAGTATTACTATTATTTCTATCGTTATTATTGTTGTTATTATTATAATTGTCACAATTATTGTTATCATTATTATAGTTGTTATTATGATTATCACAGTTGTTATCATTATCTTTATTATTACTATTATTACTGTTATCATTACTATCATCATTACCATTATCATTTATATTTTTTTTTCTCTTAATATCAACATCACCATTCACATCCCCATTACCACAAATACGACTATCATCACCACAATCACTATCAGTTACTCCCATTATCACTATCACTACGGTCCATGTTGTGCACCCCCCCCCCCCCCAACCCCCCCCCCCCCTGCCCCCCCAACATAGAATTCCCGGTCATGTTGACGGATCGCGAGGAAATTGAAAGACTTCGCCTCATGAATTATTTATGAGGGAATGAGGGAGGTGGCTGGTGCTTCGTGTCCATCTCTGCGATCGCCTGCGTTTGCCTTTGATAATGTTGCTGGTATTATCTGTTTTAACATTATTATTTTTGCTTTGTTGATGTTATTATTATTATTATTATTTTTTTTTTATTACCATCACCATTATTTTTTAAATTATTGTTATTATCATCATCACCATCACCATTATCATTATTATTACCATAACTATGATTATTTCTCTTACTATCATCATCACCATTACTATGATTACTATTATCATCATCATTAACGCTATTATTATAATAATAATACAATCAACACCAATAATAATAACGACAATAACATTCATCATTACCATTCACGCCCTCACTCACCAGCCGATCTATAAGCCGTATCGAGGGGGAGGATGGGGTCGGCGTCCCCCATAATCAGCAGAATGGGGACAGTGACGACCTCCGGCGTGCCTTCGTCAGCGCCGCCGGCCGTCATCTTGATCTGACGAAGGTGGTGGAGGGCGCCCGTCCAGTCCTCTGCGGTGGGCGGGCGGGAAGGAAAAAGGGCGTTTTATTTTTGTGTTTTTTTTTTAAGTGAAATGGGGATTTTTTTGTGTTTTTGTTGTTGTTGTTTTTTGCGTGAAATGGGGATTTTTTGTCTGTTTTTGTTGTTGTTTTTTTTAACGTGAAATGGGGATTTTTCGTGTTTTTTTTTGTTTTTTTTTTTTTTTTTTACGTGAAATGGGGATTTTTCGTGTGTTTTTGTTGTTTTTTTGCGTGAAATGGAGAGTTTTCGTGTGTTTTTGTTGTTTTTTTTAACTTGAAATGGGGATTTTTTGTGTGTTTTTGTTGTTGTTTTTTTTAACGTGAAATGGGGATTTTTTCGTTTTTTTTTTTTCGTGAAATGGGGATTTTTCGTGTGTTTTTGTTGTTTTTTTGCGTGAAATGGAGATTTTTCGTGAGTTTTTGTTGTTTTTTTTAGCGTGAAATGGGGATTTTTCGTGTTTTTGTTGTTGTTTTTTTTTTTTCTTGGTTTGTTGCGCCCGTTTGTTATTCTTGTTGTTGTTGATATCAATATTACTATTGCTATAGTCAACATTATTATCCCATCGTTTTCATTTTCAGCACTGGTATTCCTGCTATTATTATCATTAACATTTATTATATTATTTTTAAGATCATAATCATTATTATTATTACTATTATTTGTATTATTACTATTAATACTGTTACTATTACTATCATTGTTATTATCATCTTTATTATTATTATTACAATTATTATTATCATTATTGTTATTATCATAAAAAAAAAATATTTTGTTACATCTTAACACCATTAACTCCCTCCCTCCTACCCCCCCCCCCCTTACCTCGTATTGAAAGAGTGAATTTATAAACCTCGAATTCCTTTTCGGACGCTGCCTTTGTTCCGATCAAGGGCTTCAATTGTCTGTCTGTAAGATCCACACTCTCCCTGAACCTCCCCCGCCCCTCTTATTTTACAATGACATTAACACCTCCTTCCTCAGAATTTACATAATAAACCTCCTACTCATACTTCTTCTCGAATAAGGGAATTTTGAAGCCTCGGTGTACTGTTCGGACACCGCCTTTGTTCGGATCAACGACTTCAATCGTCTATTAACATCCACATTCTCCCAAAATCCTTTTCCTTTTCTTATATAACATAACAACAACACCACCCCTTCCCTTCCTCCCCCACACCCTACCTAGCACCCACCCCTCCCCACCCTTACCTCTTCTCGAAAATGTGAATTTATAAGCCTCGATCTCCTGTTCGGACACCGCCTTCGTCCGGATCAACGGCTTCAATATTCTGTCGATGAGGTCGCTGTCGTTAAGCAGGGCCGCATATTCTGGCAATAATGGAAGTTGTAAGAAGAAAAGGTACCTGGAAGAATATGTTTGAATTAATTAATTTTATAATCATACTGACCTAATCGTGATGGTTAGACTGAGTGATCATTAAGTTCATGATAATCTAAGAGTGAATCATAAGCGAAGCAGCTAATTAATGAGTCAGTTGAATATGATTTAATAATCAATTAAACATTACATACATGACAATTAAGTTATTTTACACTGATTGACAATAATCAGTAATTCATGAGAGGGTCATTAAAGAATATAGTGGGTGAGAATCTAATGATAATGGTAAGAATGACTGTACTCTAAATGATGATGATGGTAATGATGATAATAATAATAATAATAATAATAATAATAATAATAACAACAACATCAACAACACCAATAAAGCTTGTAATAATAATAATAATAATAATAATAATAATAATAATAATATCAACAACACCAATAAAGCTTGTAATAATAATAATAATAATAATAATAATAATAATAATAATAATGGGCTGACTCTTTTTCTCTCCCAAATTCCCTACAAGTCCCCATGAATTACTCGTTTCCAGGTATTGGAAATTATAATAATAATAGCAGTAGTAGTGGTAGTAGTAGTACTAGTTGTAGTAGTAGTAATAATAATAATAATAATAATAATAATAATAGTAATAGTAATAATAAAAAGAAACAAAACCATCACCTACAAATAATAATAATAATAACTGTATAATAATAATAATAATAATAATAATAATAATAATAATAATAATAATTATTATTATAATAATAATTCTAATTCTAATAATAATAATAATAATATTAACAATAATGATGATGAATGAATAATGAATTCTGATACTAATAACAAAAAAACAAAAAACAATAAAACCCCGACCCGACTCACCACAATTTCAAATAATTCCTCCAGAGAGAATGAATATGCTGCTGGATGACGTAGGGATGAGGAGAGTGAACGAGTACCATCTTTGATACCAAATCGGGGTATCGCTGTACCAAATGCCAACCCACCTGCCCACCTACACCTGCGCATACAAGGTGGGCGTGCTCTCGACCTGGGTATGGAGAGGGTACGGATTAATGTATAATGGGTTGGGTTGGGTTAGGTTAGGTTAGGTTAGGCTAAGTTAATTTTTGCTTTAGTTAGGTTTGGCTGGTGTATTTCAGTGAAAATTTAAGGACTCTTAGATTCTTTTTATTGTCTGCTTATTCATTTTTCAAACAGTTTTTTGATTGGTTGGAGGTTATTTTTAAATTTGAATGTGGGAGATTACGAGCGTAATGCAAGTTGGTCCATGATTAAACTACCTGTACAGTTTAATGATGCATTTTGCAATAATTCTCCACTTTGCATATTGGTTTCTAAAGGTTGCGTAATATGACTATTAAATCATTATTAATATTACTGACGTCTCGGTTTTTAATCTCTCTTCAATTATAATTTTTAACCAAATTTGTTTTGGGTATTTTAAGCCACAATGCAAATATGATTTCCGTGCATTTCCCCATAATCTATAACAATAATATTTCTACAACACTTTCCCATCATATAAGTGAATTTAACATTTGCTAAATCACAATACAACTGCAATAATATCTGTCAGAGTCAGAGGATAGCGATTTGTTTTTTTTTAATCTAATATTAATAATTAATAATAATTAAAGTAATAAATATAATACTTAATACTTGTTAGCACAGATACACACATATCTGAAATGTCAAAATTTACCACAGTATTTTTCTTTATTTTTTTTATTGAGAGTTACCGCCTCAGAAAAAAAACTTTTCTCCTCTCTCTCTCTCTCAAAAAATAAGTCGAATCGGAACACAATATTGCAGGTTGCCAGTCTTGCACGTTCTGAGATAGCAGTATACGCACCCAGACTACCTATGAGGTGAACTATGTCCTCTGCAATGATGTCTACGGTATACTGCGTCCTTATTCTGGGAGTGTCCGAATCACCGCACCCGCGCAGGTCCACAGCCACTACCCTGGAACAGTTGTATTATTAGCATGATGCAATATCTCTCTGCATTGTTGAGGTAGGTTATGACATCTTGGTAAATTATACATGTTTTTTTTTCTTGTGCTCACAGTGTGTTTCCCTACATGGTTGTCTGTTTGTCTGTCTCTGTTTCTCATTTTCATTTCACCAGGAAATGCATGCTCTGTATAATATTATATCATGGAAATTACGTCCATATATATATATATGTATGTATAAAAACATTAGGACTATGCATTTTCAAATATATCCATTTGCGTTTCATATTGCATAAACATCAAATAAGATTTTTAAAAAAATCCAATTCTCTCTCTCTCTCTCTCTCTCTCCCTTTCCCTCACCCCCTCCTTCTCTCTCTCTCTCTCTCTCTCTCTCTCTCTCTCTCTCTCTCTCTCTCTCTCTCTTTCTCTCTCCAGCATATAATTCCAATTCCCCTTTGTTATACCTGGTAAAATTATGATTGCAGCATAAATCAAGTTGGTAAAAAAAAAAAAAAAAAAAGAATACGATTATGATTACGATATAGTTACGATCATAATCACGGTTAGTTATCGTAATATTTTTTAGCGTTATCAGGTATCAGAATCACCCTTATCACTGTTATCAATATCTATTGATCAAGTTTCCTCATATTCAATATCATCATCAAAATTATCCCTATAGTGACATAAGTATAAATGTCATTATCCAACAGAATTACCAATATTAATAATGTTTAATAATTAATATTATTATCAATAATAGGCAGTTCACTCATTTTCCTACTACTTACCAACAGT
This sequence comes from Penaeus chinensis, assembly GCF_019202785.1. Taxonomy (NCBI): domain Eukaryota; kingdom Metazoa; phylum Arthropoda; class Malacostraca; order Decapoda; family Penaeidae; genus Penaeus; species Penaeus chinensis. The sequence continues at coordinate 3,750,308 of NC_061860.1, forward strand.
ATACTTACAAAACACTTACTAACCAACATAATACTTACAAAACACTTACTTACGAACATTATACTTACAAAACAATTGCCAACATTATAATTACAAAACACTTACGAACATTATACTTACAAAACACTTACCAACATTATATTTAGAAAACACTTACTTGCCAACATTTTACTTACAAAACACTTACTTACCAGCATTATACTTACAAAACACTTACTTACCAACATTATAGTTAAAAAAACACTAACTTACCAACATTATAATTACAAAACACCTACTTACAAGACACTTACCAATAGTTATTAGCAAGACTCGGAATCTGCTTCCTCCAAGTGAACCAAAAATCCGGAGCTCCATGAATCATTACCACCAACGGGTTGTCCGAATTACCGGCTTCCACGTAATGGAGTTTTACGTTCTGTGGAATTGGGAATTCTGTTTGAGATTTTAAAGTTGTGTGGATGGTGTTTTGCGTAATGGTTTAGCTTTTGATTTTGTATGTTTGAGATCAGAAAGATGGAATGATTAGAAAGATGGTGTTTGTTTTTTTCAAATATAACGGGCTTCGTAAAACCCTGGGGGGAAAACTATTGAGAGTCAGTATAATTGGCATTTTCATGTCCTAAAGGAATACTGTATTTCAACTAGGTAAATAGACTGCTGATTTTTTGTTTTTTCTTAGCCTTCAGATATTTAGTTAGGAAAACTTAAATAGACCGGATGATGCGACATAGGCCGTGAGTGTAAACCATGTGCCTGCTCTAGACACTCGTCTCCAAGGTAAATTATAGCCAAACACATGAAACAGTCTTCGCAAACACCTCTTTTATTCCACAGAATAATCTACTTATTATCATCTCCATGAATATGTTGGCCCAGAAGTACGGAGTGTGGCAAGACAGCAAATCAGACTGACTTACCGTCTCCCTATCACACAATGGGTCTTCATTTAGAACTACCTGCCCATCGGGTTTTAGGCCTATGCACTCAATCCGTTAAGCTTTTTTTTTTTTTTTTTTTTTTTTTGTCAAGATCTTGTTTCTTGTTATTTTCGATCTCTAACTCTGTTCTCTTTTATTTTGTTTGCTGTTGTTATGGTTTATATGAATAACTATAAATAACAGTAGTATTGTCGTTGAAACTAAATTATCTTTGTTATTGTATCAATGATGATCACAATGATGGCAATAACAACAATAACATCTATTATAAATAATAAAGTGGTTAAAGTAGTAGTGGCTATTGTGATAAAAATAATAATGGAAATAATTATAATGTAAATATAATGATGATAATGATAATAATAATAATGATGATGATAATGATTATGATAATGATTACCATCATATGATAATGATAATGATAATAATGATGATGATACGAATAACAATAATAATTATGATAACACTAACAGCAATACTAATACTAATATACTAATGCTAATAATAATATCAACTGTATTACATGATCACTGG
>NC_061860.1:3759282-3764282 GCF_019202785.1 Penaeus chinensis
ACTTGTAAAAAGTGCGGTGAGCTCTGCCAGCTCTATTTCAACCATAAAGTATTCAAGTGTCAAAAACTGGTCCATAAATCAAAGAAAATGACTCAGAGGTGCAACTTTCAACAGTCTATATACCACAACACCTGGCTTCACAACAGTTATCTGGATATTGAGAGCAATGTGTTGTTTATGTATATGTATCTAGCAGACTACTTCATATACAAAGGAATCAAAGATGAAATCCCTGGAATATCAGACAAAACCATGAGTCAGTGGTCTTTGTTCTGCGAAGATGTACTGATACACTGGTGCCAAGTGAACAGCTCAAAACAGATTGGTGGCCCTGGCTTAACAGTCGAAATTGAAGAACTGAAATTGGAAAAAAGAAAAAATAAGGAAGACAGGATCACTGTGGGTATGTGGGTGGCCTTTGCTGTGAGAAGAGTTTTTTGCGGTTGAAGTGGACAAATGGGACAAAGATTCACTCACAGCATTCATCAAAGAAAAGGTGCATCAAGAATCAACGGTGATAAACAACTGTTGGAAACGTCACAGTTCTCTGCAGGACGAAGAATTCCAACATCTGGAAGCCTACCATGAACTGAACAATATAGACCTTGAGGCTGATCCTCATGCTAACAATTTGGAAAAAAAGAGGAGAAAGCTGAAGAGGAAGGTGCCACTGTATGTGGATGACACATACTTTGAGGGTTTTCTGGCAAAAGAAGCCTTCATGCTGCGGTATCCGGAGAGAAGGAGTCGGATGCACCCGTTCCTCCTGGCCGTGGCTCAGCGCTTTCTTACAGGCCCTTGAAGGTAAAATGATGTTATCCTGCAGTCCATACTATAAAGTCTACAGTAAATATAAAAAAAAATGTATACTATTACTGGTAAAGAATATTTACCAGGTACCCATTTGTGTAAAACTCATATACATATTTTCTTCTGTAACTGATTACAATAGATTATATCAGTCTAATGTAATAATGAAAATATACTGGCTTTACATCCGTTGCCACTATCAGCATAAGAAATGAAAGTCTAGAATGGAAAAAAAAAGCAAAAGCATAAGTAATACTTCCATTTTACAGTAAGTTCTTGGTGCTCAGACAACAAATGTATATTTCTTTTTGTGTTTACTGATTATATCTGTTTTATTATTTACAGTACAGATAATTTGACATGCAAAATTGATGTTTTATTTTTTTTTTTTCAAATGGATGTAGATAATCTTGGTATTTTCCATTGCTGTTCATATGTTTTCTTTATATCTATCTATCAGTCTGTCTGTTTATCTGTCTGTCTGTTTGTCTGTCTGCCTGTTTGTCTGTCTGCCTGTTTATCTTTATTTATGTCTGTCTGTCTTTTCCTTTATGTCTATATAACTCTATCTACCTATCTATCTTTATATCCATCCATCCATCCATCCATCCATCCATCCATCCATCCATCCATCCATCCATCCATCCATCCATCCATCCATCCATCCATCCATCCATCCATCCATCCATCCATCCATCCATCCATCCATCCATCCATCCATCCAACCATCCAAGCATCCAACCATCCATCTCTCTCTCTCTCTCTCTCTCTCTCTCTCTCTCTCTCTCTCTCTCTCTCTCTCTCTCTCTCTCTCTCTCTCTCTCTCTCTCTCTCTCTCTCTCACTCTCTTTCTCTCTCTCTTTCTCTCTCTCTTTCTCTCTCTCTTGCTCTCTCTATCTATCTATCTATCTATCTATCTATTTATCTATCTATCTATCTATCTATCTATCTATCTATCTATCTATCTATCTATCTATCTATCTATCTATCTATCTATCTATCTATCTATCTATCTATCTATCTATCTTTCTATCTATCTATCCCTCAATCTAACTATCTATTTATCTATCTTTTTATTATCATTATATACCTTGTTCTTATTGTCATTATATACATTTTATATATTTCTCTGATTTGTATGGTAGCCTTGCATAGCAAGAAGAAATGTCTTTATTCCAGAAATGTGGGAAAAAACTCTATCACGTAGGCTACTTTAGGTTTATTTGTGATAATGCAAATTAAAATATTGTAAACATCACTGATAAAGAAGTACAGCATTTAATTTTTAGGTGTTTAATTCTCAGAACTATCTCAAGAAGTGAAATCCAAAGCATTGATATGCACAGATAAAATGGAACACTGCCGCGGTGGGAATTGGAATAAATGATTTTTGAGTCGGCCAAAACTCCTCTCTGGATATAGTAATCCATTTTGTTTTTCACTCTGTCTGAAGAGGAGTGCTAGACAGTCTTGAGACATCATGTTTAAGTCATTCCAAATGTGGCAGTATTTCATTTTATCCCTAATTGGACTTAAAAGATTCACGTAAAGTATTTAAAGCTACAGCTGACCAGGTTCATTGATGAATATAATCATTTAAGGTTCACGTGGTATGCCTTTTTACTAAATGCAAAATAAATATACTCACCTCTTTCCAATATTCCAGAAATGTATGAACCTGAGGGATGATGTTAGACAGAAGCATGAAGTCAGGTTGCTGTGAAGAAAATATTTTTCATGGAGGAAGCTGATATTAACACAGTAGAAGAATATGGTATCAAGTTTGAAGACTTTGAATGTATCTTCAAGGAGAAGAGTGTATTTGCTAGAAAAGACTTCAGTTCAGTTCAGTTCTTCATGTTTTTGGTCTCAGCAGATTTTCCAAGGTACATGAGGAAGCACACAGGAACGACCCTATGAATGTTCAGCATGTACATGGTCACTTGAAACAGGTGAGGAGTAATTTAGGTGCAATGTATGACAGAACATTTTCATCATTTGATTGGTCATGTCAACACACAACTTTAGCTGACCCTACAAATGCCAGATCTGTCTGAAGGCTTTTTAAATGCCATATCAATCAGAGAGAAAACAAATGAATTCACAAGAAAGACAGAGGATTCCAGTGTGATATTTGTAGCCCTGATTTTAAGGGTCCAGAGGTGTAAGGTTTGCTGTTAGAGTCATATGTACAAGAAACCCATTTGCTGTGCCTCGGTAACTTTTGTAACACAAACTATTTGAAAAAGCACAGCATTTACAAGTATTCAGATTTTGAAGTTAGAGGTCTTACTCTTATACTTGTGAAAAAATGATAAGGGAAAGAGAACAATAGTATTAAAGGTATATATTTTTGGCAATCTCATTTTTTGCATATTTGCAAATATTTGTTTGAATGTTATATATTTTTATGTGCTAAGTCTATATTATTATTTTTTGCAGCCTTTACTATAAATGCAGTCAATATTAAATTTTGTTTGTGATAAGTACATATCTTAAAAATGAAGAAATTAATGTTATCGATGTTGAAACAAATAAAAATCAGTTTTCATCATGGAATTTGGCTCAAGAACCTAATAAGTGAGGTGAATGGAAAACTATACTTTGTGATTTTTTTTTAAGTTAGTTACTTAGTTAGTAAGGCAAAGATGCAATTGGCTTTCAATTGACAGGTTAGTGATGGTAACTTTTTCATAACAGACTAATGGGTGATGCTAATTGTTTGATGATTAACAAGTTATGGATGATCATTATTTGATAATTGTTGGTTGATAAAAATTGGTTGAGAAATGACTGATTGATGACAATAATTGATAACTGACTGGTTGGTGATAATAGTTATATAAGATATAACCGTGTTATTACAACATTCAGCTAGTCACTATACGTTCAGGTGGATGTTTCACCTCCTTTAAAAGAATGAGTATAGGAAACATTTGCTCCTCATTACAGTGTTTAGTTTTCTTTTTTGATTATTATGAGCAGTTTGTAGTGTATTGAGGGAAGGATTTTATATACAGTTTAATGCATTTGGATAATGATATACTGTAATGTCAGACTGTATTGTAAAAGTATTAATTAGATTTTTAATGTCTGAGTCTTATCCGTCACAAAATGTCACAGTTTTAAGTTTTATGTTTCTTTTACTGTTATGGTTTTGTTAATTTAATATTTGCTCACAGACAACAGCCGGCCCTTCACGTTGATGAGGGATATGTTCCCAATCCCCTTGTTAGTGTTAGATATATTGCGTTGTATTAAGAGTTGTACTTTTCCTATGACCCCCCTTAATCCCTTGCTTCTTGTTGTTGTGGTGGGACTTAGGAGACAGAAACTTGATCCCAGTGTAGGAGATCACTTCTACCTTGGACCTCAGCCCTTGCCTTAACTCATTTTGTATGGTCTTTTCTTCCTGCCCTTTCCTTTTCCTTCTCTTCTTCATCTCCTTCTGTGATGAAAGGATGAAAAGCTGGCTTTGTGTCAGTCATCAATGGCCTCTGTGAGCAATGGGCATGGTATTCCCTTGGTTAATTGCCTAGCCCTTAACTCTCATGGGGACCCTGAGGGATAGGCCATTTCTTCTCCCCATTTATTTCAGGCTCACCATGGCCAATAATGTTTTTTTATCCTTACTAGGGGCATTAAGGCTTGCCCCACTTTAGCCTATCTAAATTTGATTTAATTGTTTTCCTGTCCCTTGCCTGTCCTATGACAATGGCTCAGACCACTGATACTCATACCCCCTCCTCAGTGTTTGTAGTCAACTTGATCCATTCCGAATCATCCAAACAAGTCATTACCCAACCTTCAGAATACACCCCTTCCTCTCTCCCTACATCCTCCACTCCAAGTACTGCACAGTCTTCCTCCTTGTCTACACCCACCCCCCTTATTACTACTCTTCATCCTTATTGTCTTCCTCCCAACAGTACTACCTCTCTCCATACCACCCCATCCTTCCGCCCTCATCCTTCTACTGCTTCCACCTCTGCAAACCTTTTTAGTACTCTTTTTGGCTTGGCCAAATGAGATCAATTCTTTGTGATCTCCCCTACAGCCCCGTACTCTGACAGCACCCTTCTCTTCAAAAAACAGGCAGGCAAAGTTTCCTTTTGCAGTCGTTCCGATCGTTTGCCCTTTTCATGATTACATCTGAGTCCCAAGCTCATGCTCTATCTACCCTGACTGAC
>NC_061860.1:3774282-3776782 GCF_019202785.1 Penaeus chinensis
TCCATCTATATATATATATATATTTGTATTTGTATATATGTTGTATATATATATTTGTACATATATATGTATAATATATATATATATATATATGTATGTATGTATGTATGTTTGTATGTATGTACATACATTCATATATATATATATATATATATATATATATCTATATATCCGTGTATATGTATTTAGACACACACACACACACACACACACACACACACACACACACACACACACACACACACACACACACACACACACACACACACACATATACGCATGCGTGTGTGTGTGTGTGTGTGTGTGTGTGTGTGTGTGTGTGTGTGTGTGTGTGTGTGTGTGTGTGTGTGTGTGTGTGTGTGTGTGTGTGTATGCGTGCGTGTGTGATGCTACTTCTGCAACATAGCAAAACAACAGTACATGAAAGTAGAACACTACAACAAGATACTAATATGATTACGACTTAATATTCGTAGCAAAACAAAATACCAACAGGATATAAAAAAGGAAGAGCATGAGAAAGTACAACTTAATCTCAACACAAAGCTACAAATAACAGTTTATAAAAAATATGAACGGAATATAATAATAATAATAATAACAATAATGATAATAATAATAATAATAATAATAATAATAATAATAATAATACAGAATAAGCACTGGAGAAGAGAACAAGATAGAAGAAAGGAAGACGGAATAACCATTGTAGAAGAGAATAAAAAAAAGCATAAGGTAATGAATATTAAAATAACGGAATAGAACACCAGTAAAAAATAACGGCATAATAGCAAAAATAATAATAAAGATAACAAAAACAACAATAATAAGGGTAAAACAAAAACAACAATAAAACGGCACCACAACCAAGAACAAAAAAACAACAAAAACAAGAAAGGCAAGAGGAAAAAAACAAAAACAACACGAAACAAAAACAAAAACCAACTAAAAATTACAAGAAACAAAAAAGCAAGAAAAAAAAGACGCATAAAACACCAACAACAAATACATAAACAAGGAACAAAACACAAAACAAAAAACACCAACATAAACAACAAGAAACAGACACAAACACAACAAAAACGCAACCACAAACAACAACAAAAAAAAAAGAAAAAAAAAATACGAAAAGAACACCACCATTAGTAACAAAAAAGTAAACAAAACAAGGAAAAACAAGAAACAATCAAACAAAAGAACCGAACCAATCAAAAATGATGAAACGAAGAAAACACAAACAATGACAAAAACAAAAAAAAGCAACAAAAACAAACAAAACATTAAACAAGAAAACCAATCAAACAAACAAAAAAAGTAAAACAAACAAACGCAACAAAAACAAGTAAACCAAAAACAAACCAAACAAACCAAAACAAGAAAAACAATAACAACAAAAACAAAAACAACTAAACAAACGCAACAAAAACAACAAACAAGAAAACCAAACACTACTCACTCCACCCGACTCGCGGCCTGCCTCTCGCCCCCCAATCTCGCAGCATAGTCATCGTAGTCAGCATAGTCCGGAGCGTAGTCTCTCTTGTGCACGAGGAGCATCATGACGTAGATCTTCAGGCTGATCACACACGCGACGTACGGGATGTATCTGGTAGGGGGAGAAGAGGAGGGGAGGCTGGGTGAGTATGTGGTGGGGATGTGTGGTGGGGGTGTGGAGGGGGTGTGGGGAGGGTATAGGGGTATTGGGGAGGGTGTGTTGGGGGGGTGGGGAGTGTGGGGGTGTGTGGGGAGTGTGAGGGGGGGTGTGGTGGGGGTGTGGGGAGTGTATGTGGGAAGTGTGTGGTGGAGGTGTGGGGAAGGTATGTAGTGGGGGTGCGAGAAGGGTATTGGGGACTATATGCTGGGTGTGTGGGGGTGTATGCGGGTAGTATCTAGTCCCAACCACATACTCCTCACATACCCTCCTCATCCTCCCCACACACCCCACCATGTGGAGAGTATGTGATGGGACCACATACCACTGTAGGGAGGGTGAAGAGGGCATGTCAGTATGTGGGGAGTATGTGGGGGGGAGGGTAGAGGGTGTGGGGTGTATGGGGGGGCATGGTTAGTGGGTATGATAAGGCTACTGTTACTATGATATATTACTACTACGAGTGCCACTGATGATGATGTTCATAATAATAATAATAATAATAATAATAATAATAATAATAATAATAATAATAATAATAATATGATGATGATGATGATGATGATGATGATGATAATGATAATGATACTTCCGGTACTGCTACTACTGCCACTTCCACTAATGATAATAGTGATGCTAGTAATGGTAATGATTATAACAACAGCAATACTAATTATCCCATACAAATATATTCACACACACACACACACACACACACACACACACACACACACACACACACACACACACACACACACACACACCTCCCCTTCGTAATACATCTATATACATATAGCTTTCTATCCATCTATCTATCTACCTGTCTACCTATCTAACTAAATGTCTTTA
>NC_061860.1:3781782-3799282 GCF_019202785.1 Penaeus chinensis
GGCGGGGTGAGAGAAGGGAGTGAATGTGTGAAAGAAGGAAGGAAATGAGGGATTGAGTGAGGGAGGGAATGAGGGAGTGAGTGAGGGAGTGAATGTGTGAAAGAAGGAAGGGAATGAGGGAGTGAGTGAGGGAGTGAATGTGTGAAAGAAGGAAGGAAATGAGGGATTGAGTGAGGGAGGGAATGAGGGAGTGAGTGAGGGAGTGAATGTGTGAAAGAAGGAAGGAAATGAGGGATTGAGTGAGGGAGGGAATGAGGGAGTGAGTGAGGGAGTGAATGTGTGAAAGAAGGAAGGAAATGAGGGATTGAGTGAGGGAGTGAATGTGTGAAAGAAGGAAGGGAATGAGGGAGTGAGTGAGGGAGTGAATGTGTTAAAGAAGGAAGGGAATGAGGGAGTGAGTGAGGGAGTGAATGTGTGAAAGAAGGAAGGGGATGGGGGAGTGAGGGAAGGAGGGAATGAGGGAGTGAGGGAGGGAGGGAATTAGGGAGTGAGGGAGGGAATGAGTGAGTGAGTGAGGGAGGGAATGAGTGAGTGAGTGAGTGAGGGAATGAGTGAGGGAGGGAATGAGGGAATGAGGGAGTGAGTGTGGGAGGGAATAAGGGAGTGAGTGAGGAAGGGAATTAGGGAACAATGAAGGAGACAGTGAGGGAGGAGGATGGGATGGGGGGGGGGGATTGAATGAGACTGAATGAATGAGGAAGTGAAGGAGGCGGAATAAGGGAGTGAGCAAGGACACGAAGAAGGAAATAAGGGAGCAGGATGAGGGAGGGGCTGAGGGAGTCAGGGTAAGGGAAACGGCTGAGTGAGGGAGTGAGGGAGTGTGGTAACTGAGGGAACCAAGAAAGGGAGAAGGGAGTGAGGAAGTGTGAGAGGGAGTAGAAGAGTGAATCAGGGAGTGAAGCAAAACAGATAAAATAAACAGATAAAGATGAGAAATGGAGGAAATCGACGGAGAGAGCGAGGTAAGCAGGGTACGCGAGAGGGAACAAGAATAAACAGAAAAGAAAGGGAGGAGAGAAGAGAGGGTAGAGGAGGAAAGGGGAAGAGAAAGAGAGGGTGAGGAGAAGAGAGGAGGTAGAGGGAGAGAGGAGGAGAGGGGAGGAGAGGGAAAGACAAGGGAAGGTAAGGGAGGGGAACTGAAGGGAAGTGAGGGAATAGAAAGGGAAACAGGGGATGAGAGGGAAAGGGAAGGGAAGGGGAGGGAAGGCAGGGAATGAGAGGAGGAGAAGGCAAGGCAAGGCAGGGGAAGGCAGGGGAAGGCAGGGGAGTGGGAGGGATAGGTATAATTACAGTGCAAATAGGGAAATATCTCTCCATTTTGCCTGACAGATTGACCCACAACGGTACAGCACCTCAGGTTTAACAGCCCGTTACGGCGAACCCCGAAAACAGCATGATAACAGTAATTAGTAACAGTGATCGTGCTTGCAATGATCCTGTGATTTTTCCCATTTTCTGTGATGACGAGTGTCTTGTAACCCATTTTTTATGATGATTACGTTCTCGTATTAAGCATATAGATTTTTGTTTGTTTGTCATTCAATAGAGAAAAAAACAAACAGAAAAACAGAAGAACAGTTCATAATAAAAGCAGAAACCAAATGGAAAGTTCGTTGAAGTAAAAGGACAATAATAGAAACACTTAAGAAGAACTGCATTTTCTTTGGGAATGTTTCTGCGTGATTAATATAAAATGAAGTTCCGTTTGGGCTACTTCGCGTGAGGCTCATTCGGTGGAACGTGACGCCAATAGCTCCAATTTCTTATGGGATAAGTTCCTTCCAGCTTAACAGGAAGGAACCTCCGTTATCTTCCTCCTGAGTGCGTAGGTGAGTCAGCGAAATGATAGTTGACGTTCCTAACAACACAACAGATTAACAACACGGAGGAAAGATCAATAGCTTGGAGAACGCAATAAAACTAAGACTATTGATAAAATTAGCGTGTGAGGTGAATAACTTGAACATAACAAAACAGAATTACAAATTAACGACAAGAATAACCATATTCATAACATATATACACATATATACGTATCTATCTATCTATATGTATAAACTGTATATATATGTATATATATGTATACACAGTATGTGTATGTATATATATACATATACATGCATACATATATATACACATATATATGTATATATATGTATGTGTATAAATGTATTTACATATATATATATATATATATATATATATATATATATATATTCACACACACACACACACGTATACAATATGCAGTATGTGTATGTGTGTGTATGTGCATGTTTTTGTGTACGTGTACATATGTGTATGCATCTATGTGTGTGTAAGTCTTTATAGATTTGTGTGCGTGCGTGTGCGTGTGTGTGTGTGTGTGTGTGTGTGTGTGTGTGTGTGTGTGTGTGTGTGTGTGTGTGTGTGTGTGTGTGTGTGTGTGTGTGTGTGTGTGTGTGTATGTGTGTGTGTGTGTGTGTGTGTGTGTGTGTGAGTGTGTGTGTGCGTGTGTGTGTGTGCGTGTATGCGTGAAGAGGACATTCACATGAGCATTTACATGTATTTATATATGTGCGTGTGTATTTCGAAGGTACTTACGATAATAGTAAAAAAGAAATTGGTACAATTAGTGTTTCTTTTCTCGTAGTTCATTTCTGGCAACACCATTGACGTCACAAATAGCGTGAGTCCCCCCCCCCCCCCCCTGCGAAAAAAACAGCATACGTTCATAGCATATGCATTTGGCTTCCTTTGCAATGTCAAGTCTCATTCTAAGTCACAGGATTTTCAACGGAAATATGAAAATGTTCATATAACATATACTCAGTCTAAGTCATTTTGGGATTCAGATACGCGACTCAAAAACAAGTCAAAGTCATTTGCAGATCTTAAGTCACGTGTGAGGTAAAATAATCTTATATTACTTACCATGATCTCTCTGTAATTTCCATTTTTCAGTTTTGTGAAATGCTGCATTTCAAATTCCATTGTCTTTTATGTGTATAATTCGCGATATGTGAAGATTATCTTGTGTGTATATGTGTGTGTGTGTTTGTGTGTGCGTGTGCGTGTGTGCGTGTGTGTGTGTGCATGTATGTGCGTGCATGTATGCGTATGCGTATGTCACAATGCAGAACCGATATAGATAATCAACAATGTCACGATAAGCAAAGATATTCCGTCATTCTCATGCAATATTTATCTCCTCGAACAGCAACGCATAAGCGCCTAGTGTCCGTCACGATGAACGCATAAGCGCTACAGTCTCTTTAATAATTCGTTCTGTAAACGTTCATAGTGACTGCATTTCTGACCTTCCTGTTGCTTGGATGAGAAAAATCGAATAGCAGAACAAAGTTCATGTCTTTTTTTTTTATTTCCTTTTTAATTAATTTATTTGTTCTTTTGCATACACACACACATATATATATTGTTGTTGTTTTTTAGATCAGTCTCGAACGCCCATCCTTGTTCCGAATAGGAGCGGTTTCGAAACTTTATTCAAGATTTGTATTTATTCTTTTTTTTGTTCGTTACTGTACATGGGTTAATAAATTACAAAAGCATATATCTCTCTCCTTTCTCTCTCTCTCTCTGTCTGTCTGTCTGTCTCTCTCTCTCTCTCTCTCAGGTACAAATACAGACATATACACACGAATGAAAAATACCGAATATATATATAGCATAAATTAATGTTCAAACAAATCACAACGGATTTATCAAGAGACATCCTTGGATACATCCGTAATCCTTAGCTATAAAAAAAAAAAAAATTAAGTATACTCGTTATCCCTTCCACACCTTTAAGAAAAGGAAAGAATATAAAAAAAGAAATAAACAATGCAGATCGGAGATAAGCGAAAGTGGATAATATTCATAATAATAATAATGATAACATTAAATATAATAAAATAAAATAATGATAACAATATTGATAATAGGATGAAAAATACGATAGTAATAATGATGATAAAAATACGATAGTAATAATGATGATAAAAATACTATAATAATACTAATGTCAGTAATATTAAGAACAGTAACAATAATAATAATCATAATAATAATAATGATAGTAATAACAACGATAATGGTAATGATAGTAATAATGATAATAACAAATGACAATAGGGAAAAGGATAATAACAATGATAATGATAAAAATAAATTGTAATAATGATAATAGTAATAATAATAATTACAATAATAAAAATAAATATAATAACAATGATAATGCTCATGATGATTATAATAACGATAATAATAATAATAATGATAATAAGTAATGATAATAATAATAGTAATATAATATTTTTTATAATAATAATAATAACAATAATAATAATAGAAATGATAATAATAATAACAATAACAATGATGATGATAATGATAATGATAATAATGTTAATAATAGTAATGATAATAATAATAATAATGATAATAATAATAATAACAATAATAACAATAACAATAATAACAATAATTTGAATGATCATCTTCATAATGGTAATGATAATGATGGTAATGATGATAATAGTAATAATAGTAATAACATTAATAACGTGTTCATTCATTTGCATATTTTCCTTCTCTTCGCGCCAAGCCTCGGGGGTATTTTTCGAGGCATGAATGGTTTTAGAAAAATAAATTCCTCCGGTTTTCACTGCGGTCTGGAACGTTGGTCCTGTTCTCAGTGGGAAGATATTTGTGCTCCCGTGGATTTACCTTGCTTCGTGCCGCCAGGATTGCGGAGTTATAATAATAATGATGATGATAATAATAATTATGATAATAACAATAATAACAATAATGATAATGATAATAATAATGATAATAATAATAATAATAATGATAATAATAATAAAAACAATAATAACAATGATAATAATAATAATCATAATAATAATAATAATAACAATAATAATAACAATAATGATAATAACAATTATAATAATAATGGTAATATAATTATGGTAGCAACAACAACAATAACATGGTTGTGTGTAAAAGGCAAATGGTCTTTTTTGGACTTGACTAACAGCAGGATGCACTCTCTTAGTCCAAAAGCGTTACTCAATGAATTTATCCAAGTGCTAGAGAGCTCAGAAGGAAAACTGCTTGAGGAACCGTGCCTCCAGTGTTGCTCTTCATTTTCATAACTTAGTACTTAGCTTTCATTCCTCTAACAACCTTTGGGTGGTTGCTTCAGAGGGATGAAAGGAACTGCCTGGTAAAAGTGCAAGACTCCTCTTCCCTCACTGCGGTGAAGCAACCTTTGGGTGGCTGCCTCAGAGGGCTGAGCAAAAAAGGCTCCAAACAATGATGTCTCGTAGGTGGAAGGGCATCCCCTCTGGTCTCTCCCCAGGGGTTTACACCTACCCACGCGTTTGCCGTGCGTGGCAGCCTTGTGCGCTGTGGAGACGGGAGTCCTGGAGGTTGAGCGATGCCGTGAACGAGTACGCCCTGCGGCTAGCAACACGCCTCTTTGGTCCTCTATTCCAGCAAGACAGGCGGCCTGATCCCGGCCCGGTCACGGTCAATCGGCTGGTCTCCCCCGGGAGGCTAGGGTCAAGCAGTCATGCCGCCATTGGCACTCACAATGGTCCGTGAGTGCCGTCACAATGGCTATTGGCTGCGTATATCCTCTCATCACTCCTGTTGCTGTTAGACACTGGTTCTGACACTCAGCTTCCCCTTGTTGGACTCCGTGGTGGGTGGGGGCGTGAGAGGATGAAGCACTTACCAATTCATGGAAAAAACAATCAAACACCCCCCACAGACTGAACCCACAGTTGACGAACCGCGCAAGGCCCAGACCACGGTAGTCACCATGAAGGCATATGCGCCTTCCGGTGGCAAAAGAAAGCCCCAAGCACAGGATGACACTGTCACCCCTGCTGCTAAGGTGGACAAGACCGAAGCCAATGGGTCTGTCCACCGAATAGTCAAAGATCTTGACTCGCGAGCTGGCCTCTCCAGGCCAGCAGCTAAGCCAGGGAGGCCCCTGAGTTCACAGACGGCCTCCCCGACTGAGAGGGGAGAGCAGGCTGAACCAGCCGCATCAGCTGCTGCCTCCTCAAACAAGCCCGAAAGCCGAAAGGGCGGGCCGAAGCGTCCGAGGCCGGATACCGACTCTGATGAAGAGTCGGTCCCCCCAAAACGCTTCACCCAGTTCAAAGTGCCAGCTAAACCCGAAGGCTTCGACAATGCCTACCAATTGGTCAGGGCATTGGAGTTGCAACGGAAAATCCGGTTGTCGATCCGGGTCGCCCGAGATCAGGGCATGATCATAATGCCCAAAGATCAAGCTACCTTAAATTTCCTCCGGGAAACGAAGGAGCTAACTGATGGGAGAAATGTGAGTCTTTCCCCACTAAGTCCCGAGGAAAAGAGAACCAAGATGGTGCTACTTGGCTTCTCAGTCTCGTACGATGTGGAGCTGATCGCTTCACACCCACAGGTCGTGCAGGCTTCCCGAATGTCGAAGGGGAAGACCCCAACCAGGCAAGTCCTGGTGACCATGAAAGGTGCCCCAACCACTACCCTTGATCTGGGTAACTGGGGCACCTACAACCTTCGAACGTATGTGCCAGAACCACTTCGGTGTTTCAAGTGCCAGAAATACGGTCAACACAAGGCTAACTGTACAGCCAAGCCTAAATGTGGTGTCTGTAGCAAGGCACACAACACAGAGGTATGCCTCAAGGCATACAAAGAGGAAAAGAGGGACACAACAGCCAAATGTCCCAACTGTGCCAAGAAGCATCATGCCTGGAGCCTGACTTGCTCTGTCAGGAAAAAGGCGGCCCTCAGGCGACAAGAGGTTGCTCAAAACCGATCAGACTTTGTTCCTGCCCCACCGGGCACCCATGTCTGGGGAAGGAACAAAAGCGAAAAGGCCCCCCGACCTCCTAAGAGGAAGGAAGCCGCCCCCCAGCCGACACCGGATGTCTCCAACAAAAAGGAGTTTCCGACAATGCCAAAGGTGCAGAAAAAGAAACTAAAGAAAAAAGTTTCTAAGAGCACCACAAAAACCTCCCCAACAGATGATCATCTCCTCTTTGACGAGGACGATATGACTCTCCTGTTAACTGCTGTTGTCACAGCAGTAGCAACAGCCCTGGGGAGGTCGAGTGAGGAGGCCGAGAAGGCAGTTTCGGTCGCCATGACGGCAATGACCCAGACTGTCGCAGCCCTTAAGGGAAGAAAGCTGGCTAGAGAAAAACCAGCCTCACCCTCACCCCAGGACGAGACTCCCCTCCCCACTCCAAACCAGGCCATGCCTTCACAGGCAGAGCCAAAACAGGCTGAATCTGTGCAGCCAGAGCCAGATCACGCTGACCTTGCCCAGGCAAGGCCAGCAAGGCCAGCCAAGAAAAAGCCTGAGAGAAAAGCCGAACCAACCAAAGTCAGAGCTACCAAAGGCTCTCCACCCCCCAGTGGACCCAAGGATAGCCTGACAACAGACGAGGAGCCCTCAACCAGCGAGGACCTCGCAATGGAGTTGTCAGACTCCGACGATGTCTCTGATGTAACTATCACTGAGTAACATCATGACACACCATCTAAGCATCCTACAGTGGAACATCAATAGCTTCTCTGCAAAGAACGCTTTTCTCCAAGCAGTAGTGCGATCAAGGAACATTGACATTGTCATGCTCCAGGAGACATTAACAGTGGACACTGTTCGCTTCTCAGGGTACCATGCCTTCACACTGCCACGAACACCTGGCAAGAGAGGCTTGATCACCCTTGTGAGAGCAACAATCCCCTGCTCCGCAATAGCCGATGCATCGCACTGTGGAGACGATGTTGAATCCCTTGCCGTCGAGGTTCACCTGGCCGGGGGGCCCCTCAAACTGTACAATGTGTACAGCCGGCCACGCTGTAAAAGCTTAGACATCAGCCAGGTCTGTGCTTCTGCTGCACACGACCGGGTGATCATAGGGGGAGACTTCAATGCACACCACCCCATCCTGGCTCCCTGCCGGGCACCGGATGCGGCCGGCTATCACATAGCCGACGTGCTAGAGACATTCCCTGAGATCGCTCTCCTCAACACCCAAGAGCCAACGCATGTCAGAGGAGGGGTCCTAGACCTCACCCTGGCCACTGCGACTCTGGTGGGGAGGATTGGCTGGTGTGTCGATGAGACCGTCACAAGTGACCATTACGGCACTATAACTACCCTCATGGATGCTGGCCCAGCCGAAATCCTAAGACCAAATCCAAGATGGAAAACAGACAAGGCCAACTGGCAGGCGTTTCAAAACGCCTTGACCCTCTGTCTGAGATGCAACAATCCCCCACAAAGCGAAAATGTGGAAGTGCTCGAAGCCAGCCTGCTAAACGCCATTAATGAAGCAGCCTCACAGACCATACCCAAAACTCGGCCTGGGTCCAGAAGTCACAAAGACGCCTGGTACTTCAATGACGAGATCAGGGAGGTCAACCACAGGGTGAACATGTGCCGAAAACTATTCCGAAGGCAAAGAACCCCTGACAACCTATCCCTCCTAAGGGAAGCTGTCACGGATGCCAAGGAAACTGCCAACAGAGTCAGGCAGGAAAAGTGGCTGGAATGGTGTGAGTCCTTCGACCACCAAACCACCCTTTCAGAGCTGTGGCAACGGGTCAAGCGAGCTACCAGCCGCTCAGCCCCGAGGTGCACCCATCACGACCCCCAAGCAGAGGCTAACAGACTGGCGCACGAGTTCTCTGCGAGAACGAGCAGCAACAGTCTGCCAGCCGAGCTGAGGGCAAGACAAGAGCGTCTACAGCCAGACAGACACGCTCAGATCAGAGAAAGGGCAGCCGAACCCGATAACTCAGACGTTATCTTTTCTCTGAGGGAACTAAGGAAAGCCTATAAAACCAGTTCCAACACAGCCCCGGGCTCTGATGGGATCTCGTACCCCATTATCTCCCACCTAGGACTAGCAGGTGAGCGTGCACTCTTGCAACTCATCAACAAGTCCTGGGAAACTTCCACTCTACCCCAGAGTTGGAAGAGGGCTACCATAGTTCCCGTCCCAAAACCAAAGGAGCCGGGGAAGTACCGCCCCATCTCTCTGCTCAGCTGCCTGGCCAAGACGGCTGAGAGGATGGTACTAAACCGGCTTCAATGGAAAACGGGACGCCCGCACGAACACCTTCACGGGTTCACAAGGGGCATGGGCACAGCACACAGCTTAGCCACGCTCTTAAGCACAATCAGCAAGGGCCCAGCTGTGGTGGTATTCCTTGACCTGGAGAAGGCTTTTGAACTGGCAAGTCCGCTTGCCATTCAGGAAAGCCTGATCCAGAAGGGAATCAGAGGAAAGCTCTTGGCTTGGATAGGTGACTACTTCAGGAACAGGACTGCCAATGTCAAATTCCAGGGTCACCTATCGCAGCACATGCCGCTCGAAAATGGAACGCCACAGGGTGGGGTTCTCAGTCCAGCCCTATTCAACACTTTAATGTCCTGTATCCTCAACATAAACCTCCCAGTGGGGTGCCAGATCATCTCGTATGCAGACGATCTCGCTATCACCTCCACTGGACCACGCAGCCAGAATAAAGCCCAGCATTGTCTGGACCTCGTGTCAGAGGAGTGTTGTAGGACAGGACTAAAGATCTCTGCTGCCAAATCCAAAGCCATGGCTTTGAGACAGAGAGTTCGAGGCACAAGACTGAAAATCCAGGGAGTGGAATTAGAATGGGTCAAGGACTACCTATACCTTGGGGTAAGGATAGACCGGACCCTCTCCTTCCATAAGGAGGTCCAGTACCTGGTTGACCAAACCAAAGCAAGACTGTCTGTCATGAGAGCAATGACTGGGAGACGCATAGGGGCCAGACACAAAGTACTAAGATCATTCTATGTACATGCTGTCCGGCCCATTGTGAACTATGCCTCAGTCGCTCTAATTCTGCAAAGAAAAAGCACACAGACAAATTAGAAACAGTCCAAAATGAAGCTGCCAGGATCATTCTGGGTGCCCCGAGGTGGACGAAGGTCCTCAACCTCCTGATGGAGGCAAACCTTCTCCCCCTGGACTCACGAATCGATCTAACGGCAACACAATTTCTGTCAAAGGTCATCCAGGCTCCCAGGAACACAAGCCTAAGACAAAAATTAGTCAGATGCCTCGAACAAGACAACGAGCTCGTTGCAAACAACTCCTGGCTGTCTCATACAGCCAGGGTGTTGATACGCCATCAGCTCAAAGAACAGCTTCTTGCTAAGGGCATGGACTCCCCCCACCCCGACTTTGCCGAAGCCCCGCCATGGGCACTGAGCCTGATAGAGTTCAACATAATGAACCTGTCAATGAAAAAGAGCCTATACCCCATGCCTAGCCTAAAGGCAGAAGCCCACAGGGTCATTGCAGCCATCACTCCTCCGGGTAGTAGAACATACTACACGGATGGATCGGTCGATCCCTTGAGCCACACTGCAGGCGCCGGCTTTGCAGCTAGGGATGCCACGCGATCCATGAGGGTAACAGACAACGCCTTCTCGCTACAGGCAGAGGCAGTTGCAATCATGGGAGCCCTAGGCCACGCGTCCCTAAGGGAAGGACACGTGGTCATACACACAGACTCCAGGGCAGCCATTGACTGTCTTCAGCACAGCTCACCCACAGACAACATCTACCTACTGACCACGATTCTCACAATGGCACAGAGAATTCTTGCTCAGGGTAGAAGAATTATCATCAATTGGGTCCCAAGCCACATCGGCATCAGAGGGAACGAGCTTGCTGACAGACTAGCCGCCGCTGGCAGGGGTATGCCCCCAAATCCCATGACGATAAAACCGAGCCGAAAATTACTTATGGAGAAGTGTGCCTTGGTCGGTCGTACCTTCCTACGGCAGCTCCACAGAGAGGAAACGAGAACCTCCCCCTCGGCCAGCTGGTACTCAGACGCCACAGGCTCTGAACCACTGGAACTCTCTGAAGTAAGCAACAGAGGTACCGAAGTCATTCTTCACAGAATGCGCCTAGGTTACCACTGTGCATGGCAGATTATCCCAACAATCGAACGCGATGAATGGTACTGCAAGCACTGCGGCGAGCCGAACGCCACACTAGTTCACTACCTAGAAAATTGTAACCATACACAATTCCTGAGACATGGACCGCCCACAACAGCCGCCGTGCTGGTAAAGAGGCTATGCGAAATGCTTACACCATGGCGGCAGGAGCGCTTGCTGGCAATCCCGCCGCCACGGTAAGCACCGAGTGTCAGACAACTCAATGAGACAGCCGTAAAAAAGCTGACACAGGCCGGGCCATATCTAGAAGGCCCGGGCGAAGCTAGAACTTCGCAACCCCCCCCCCCCCCCATTCCTCTCTCCGTACCTCCTGGGAGAAAGCCGTTAGTCTTCCATCAAATGATCTTAGATTTTTTTTTCTATCTTTATCGAAGTATTTCCTTGGGTTGATTCCTGCCTGACCTTGTGGGTGCTTAGACAACCCTCGTGATCTGCGTCCCTTTCGTGTTTTTTTTGCCCCTTTTTACTTGTGCCTCCGTTTCTACTTTATTGTTCACCTTTTTTCATTTTTTTCACTTTTTTCACTTTTTGGGTTGGCGATTAACTCTAATTTAGGGATCTGTATGGTTTCGTGCTGACACCTTGACAAAAACACTTATGGAATTGGGACGCTAACTTAAAGATGATAATATGTCTATGGGTCCGTGTGATTGTGTCTTGTGATGAATTGGTAATGCACATATCTGTAATAATTTCCCGTGACTGACGATCCTGTTGTATTTCCAAAATGAGTGTAACTTGCTCCTCAATAAACATCGTACCATCATAGAACTTTCACTCATTCCCAGTCAGAAAATTAAACGTTGCGTGCTTAAACTCAACTTCTCAGACTCGGGTCTCCTAAACAGCATATTGCTTTGATATCTCGCAGCCCCTGAAAGCATATAAAAAGGCTAGATAAATCAGACTACATTTAACCTGATCCCTTACCATCTATCGTAAGAACAGACTAAAAAACAAAAAACAAAACAAAAAAAAAGGTTAAAATCATTACACCTGAGTTCCAGCCAACAACATACACGGTTCCCAAACAAAGCTACGAATTGGGTGGTGGCCGCGTGTCGTCCGCCTGGAACCTTACATCTGTTCACTGCAGACGAATCTTCCTAAGTAAACATGGAATATCCTCGGTTGAGCCCGAACTTAACCAGATATTAAATTCTACTAATCATAATGACAATAATAATAACGACAATAACAACAATTATAATAATAACAATAATACCATAACCGTAATAATGACATTAGCAACAATGACAAGAAAAATAATAACAATAATAACAAAAATAATAACTATAATAACAATAATAATAATACCAATAATAATAATAGTAATAATAATAACAATAACAATAATAACAGTAACAACAGTAATAATACCAATAATAACAACAAAAATAATAACAAGAACAATAACAACAACAATAATAATGATAATGATAATGATGATAATAATGACAACAATAACAATAACATCAATAACAATACTACTACTATTAATACTACTAATAATAACAAGAACGTTAACAACAATAACGATAATAACAACAATAATAACAATACTAACAATAACATCAATAATAAGAATAAGAATAACAACAAACACAAGAATAAGAAGAACAATAACAATAATGAATAAACCAATAAACCAATAAAATGTGAGAGATGTTTGAGAAAATTTCTAGGAAGGATAAGGGAGTCCGGCGTCACTTCAGCTTCCTTGAATTTGTGGCTTTTGTAAACATTCCGTCGTTTATCGCTAAGATGTGTGTGTGCGTGTATTTCCTCACTCTCTCTCATCGTGATTTCTCTCTCTCTCACACTCTCTCTCTCTCTCTCTCTCTCTCTCTCTCTCTCACTCTCTCTCACTCTCCGTTTCGCTATAAAATTTAGCTTGTGAATATACGCACGTGACCGAATCGAGTAAAACATCTTTCTTAAGGACCAAACTTCGATATTTTCTGTACAGTTCTCCCCCAAACACACACACGCGCGCACACACACACACACACACACACACACACACACACACACACACACACACACACACACAAAGTTATCAGTCCTGATATTTGTAAGTGACGAAACTATAAATTATAAAGATGTAAATCCGTAGACAGAATATTATTATTAATTTTACTTATTTCTAATCTTTATTTTGTTTTATATATTTACCTATTTATCTTTTATATCTATAGTAAAGGGCGGATAGCAGGTGGAGAAAGTATATTATGTTTCCAGGATCTGTACGTTTATCAGTTTATTTAATAACTAGTGAGCTCTTAAGGGAAGAGGTGGGAGAGGAGTAAATGGTTGTCTGTGTCCACACATTGTTACATCACTTCAAGATAATACTGATAAAAAAATATAAATATATATATATATATTTGATCAGTTAGTTCCTTCATCAAATTGGCCAAGTTTATACATCTGCTGTTCTTAGATAATTTAATTTGATAAACTAAAAACAATTGAAACAAATATGCCATTTTCTTTCATATATACCTCTTTATGTTAGAGTGCATCATACATTTTCACAAACATTAAAAAAAAAAATCATTGCAGCCGACATCACCAAATACAAGGAAACAGGACATAAAAAACACTTTAACCCCCTTTCCCCGTACATGACCGATATACATGTCCAAATATAGCGCGTCAATAAGCAGATGTGCTTGTAGCTAAATCAAGCAACGGAAACTGTAGGGGTTGGTGACTCGCTTCATGACTCTCCCATGACACGCTTCCGGAGAAACAGCTGTTCCACAGGTGTTTCCCCGCCCCACGGTTCCTGTGGAGACCGTAAGAAGTACCAGACAGAATGAGTCTTATCAGCGTACCGTCGAGACGTACCCGTTGGCCCTCCTCTGGCACGACACCTCTTCAGAGCTTGATCCTGGACTATCGTATCGTGTGTGGTGTACTCTTTCGATGATAAAGAGTCAAGCCGTACATACTACTATCACTACCCATCTAACGTAGGAGGAACCTACAGCCTTTTACACCAGACCAGATGTTGTGATTCTGATCATGTATATTTTTAATTATGCAATCCTGTTCGTATTTTTTCTTCTTCTCATTCTCTCTCTTTTTTAATGTAAATATAAATGTAGATATGAAGGTGGCCTTCTCTTGTCTGAATGTTTACGAGGTTAGGTGCAAAGTCGATTTATTTCGATACCTGCTTCCAGGAATTCGATTATTCCTGACGAAACCAAGCAGAGGAAGCAAGTGGAGCACGAACTCAAATATTGGTCAAATTTGGTCGAAACAGTCGCTGAAATATTGACACAAGCCTTAACTGTTATGATAAACATCTATCACCCATAATTGAAATCAACTGAAGTCTCCATTTTGTCCATTTTATCTTTTAATATGTTTGTTTCATTCAATCTATTATTATCATTATCTTTGCGCACTTTGAATAACCTTGCGTGAACAGAAGCGAAATATATATATATATATATATATATATATATATATATATATATATAGAGAGAGAGAGAGAGAGGAGGAGAGAGAGAGAGAGAGAGAGAGAGAGAGAGAGAGAGAGAGAGAGAGAGAGAGAGAGAGAGAGAGAGAGAGAGAGGAGAGGGAGAGGGAGAGGGAGAGGGAGAGGGAGAGGGAGAGAGAGAGAGAGAGAGAGAGAGAGAGAGAGAGAGAGAGAGAGAGAGGGAGAGGGAAAGAGAGAATGGAAGACCAGAGAGAGGTGGAGAAAAGAGAGAAAGAGGGGGGGAGGAAGATAGAGAGATAGATAGATAGATAGATAGATAGATAGATAGAGAGAGAGAGGGAGAGGGAAAGAGAGAATGGAAGACCAGAGAGAGGTGGAGAAAAGAGAGAAAGAGGGGGGGAGGAAGATAGAGAGATAGATAGAGATAGAGATAGAGATAGAGAGAGAGAGAGATGTAATAATTGAAACCATATTCCCAAGGCACATGCACACTTGAAGCCCCCAAACAAATCGCTGAAAAAAAAAAAAAAAAAAAAAAAATGCTCAGGTGTTCTGCAGGTGGTAGGTATCTGATATCATCCGTGCATCGAAATACGAAACAGCAACTTTTTTCAAGCAGACTTATAATTCGAAGCAAAATAATTGTATACGTTTGTGGCTAGATATATAGTAAAAAAATGTGTAAGAGAGAGGTTTACCAAGTGCAAAAAAGAATTATGGATATTAATGATATTAATAATAACAAATATAATAATAATAACAATAAAAAATAATGATAGTAATGATAATAATAAATATAGACACATGGATATCAAACATCACAGTTTGATAGGCATCAGATTCTCGGAATAAATAAAAAAATAAATAAGTCTTTGCAGGTGTTCTGCAGTGTCGACAGCTGGTGTATATTCGGTGGAAACTTTAATTCCATAACAGTTAGTATTCCTTTCCCATAGAGTCAAGATGGGGTGTGCTAGTGAAAGCGGAATAAGGAGAATCCTGATGATGGTGATCTTGGCGGTGGTCACTGTGTCGTATGGTGAGTGAGTGTAATTGTCTTATATTTCGTACTTTTGTATTTTTTTCTTGCGTTCTGACTTCCGAGTTTGGTTTTATTTGATTGATTTATGTTATTTTTATTATCAGTTATCATTTGACGAGTGGGAGTGGCATGGACAGCTGATGGTGATGATAACACTGATGATACGAAATTTGCTCTTGATGCGTTCGGCACAAGATGTTTTGAACGTTCGGAATCCCTACTTTGGCTTCCTGGACAAGTTGTCATAAAGTCATAAATTACCTGATAAGTAAGAATACCCTTTGATAACAACAATAAAGAGCCATAAAATGACCTATCAGTATCTTATAGTCGCTTACAACTGTCATTATTTACATACAAAGGCTAATGTTCCGTCATCTCGTCCTTCTCAGGCACAGTAACAATTGTATGTAAACAATGGCAGTTGTAAGCGACTATAAGATACTGATAAGGTGATTATATGGCTCTTTATTGTTGTTATCAAAGGGTATTCTTGCTTGTCAGTTGTAGGTAAGTTAGCTGTGCATTAGAGGAGTTACAAAAGCTATGCAGCGTGTAAGATAAAGACACCGGTTAGATAAAATAGCGAATGTTTTTTTGGAGTCGGTTGTATTGTGGGAAACGCAGGCCTCGAGGTTCCGAACGCAGCATGAGGAACGATTTATTGCCTGTCATTGCTCTGTGGTGAGTCACTGTACTAGTTTTCCTGTCATTATTCTTATTTAGTATTATTACCCTCACAAACACCAATACCATGATCACTGTTATTGTTATTATGATTATGATTACCAGTGTGATCATTATTTTTATATTATCATTATTATTATTATTATTATTGCTATCATTATACCCTCCCTCCCCGATTCCATGGCCGTTGTTGTCGTGGGGGCATAGGAGACGGAGACTGAGGCCCAAGGTAGGGATCACCCCTACCTTGGGCCTCAGCCCTCATCTCAGCCAATTTTGCACGGTCTTTACTTTTCCTCCTTTCCCTTTCCTTCTCTTCTTTGATCCCTTAATCTGTCCACGTCCTAAGATGTAAGAGAGCCGTCGTGAAAGGATGGATGGCTGGCACTGTGTCAGTCCTGGACGGCCTCGGGAAGCCATTGGCACGGTTTTCTTCCTCACATAGTTCATGCTCACCATGGTCAGAAATGAAGATTTTGTACTCTTATTAAGAATATTAAAGCTTGTCACTTCCTCAACTAGCCATTCTAAATTTCACTTCTGTGGTTTCGCGAGCCGACTCTTCAGAATACACCGTGTCCTCTCTCCCAGCATCCTCCACTTCATTTCCTCCCCTTGCCCATTGCTTAATTAAGATTATCTGCCGCGATCTTCTTCATTGTTCGACCCTTCCTTATTACTAGTCATCCTTATTGTCCCCCTCCCCACAGTACCACCTCACTCCACACCACTCCCTCTCGCCCTCGTTCTTCTGCTGTTTTTACGCCTGCAACCCTTTTGAGTACTCTTTTAGTCCAGCCAAATGGGATCGAGTCTTTGTGATTCCCGCTACAGCCCCGTACTTTGACAATACCCTTCTCTTCCAACAATGTCTCCATATAGTTTCCTTTCGCAGCCGTTCACTCCTCATAATGGTTCGTCCTAGTCCCAAGCTCGTGCGTTCTCTACCCTGACTGATCTCACTGGTAAATCTATTCCTTCCCAAGCTCACTCCTCCCTTAATGCTTATACCCCTGCTAATTGTCCAGTCTACAAGGATTGGCCAGACTGTGAAAACGACCTACTTGCCTGCCTCGTTCAGTCGCAGTACAGTTTTGCACTATTCCTCCCAGACGCCACCCCGCTGTCCACTATGCGCCTACCTGGACATGACCGTTCAAATTGCTCTGCACAATCACACACATGTGCCAATTGTGGTGGTTCCCATGATATATTTTAAAGGAGCTGCCCTGCCTTCAAGCTTTAGTCTGAGGTAGCAGTTCTTAGATTCAAACATGGCCTCACTTTA